>NW_007253788.1:127908-148836 GCF_000164805.1 Carlito syrichta
CAAACCAACATCCTGGATACAACACAGAACACCTGTGACCCTTGGCCCCTCTCCTTTCTTGGCCCGATTGCCATCCTACATACTATATTACTCACCTGTTCGGCACCCACAAGCTGGACATCTGCGGCAAAAATTCTGTTGGCTACTACCTATCTCCTAATTGTCACAGGCTTTGTTTCATCAAATGCCTCCTTTAAACACTAAAGTAGCCCCCAGTCTTGCCTCCAAAGTCACTACCTTTTTATTTCTCATCCTTCCATTAACCCAGACCTACCAGCCTCACCCCTATTATGCACCAGATAACTTTTCCTGGAAAATAATAAACGCCGCTACACAAACTGTAGTCTCCACCTACCTCGGACATGGGCAGCCGATATTTAACTTTGATCTTTGCAAACTATGGCCCAGCCTGTCCATTGTCCCAGAGGGATGGGGAGGCTCTTCCACCAGAGGATAGGGATGTAGTTATGGCAGTCTAGAAGATGAAATTCAACTCAAGAACGTCAAGTTCTATGTCTGTCCTGACACGGGAGACAAACACTGCCACAAACTCCAGCAGTTTCACTGCGCTGCCTGGGGATGTGAAACCATAGACCCATGGAAAGGCAACTCTGACACTTACATATCAATTGTAAGACTGCCCTTCACTTCTCCCTGTACACAACCCAAAACCTGCAGTCCACTACAGCTTATCATCATCCTGTGGTACACTTTTAGCCTTCAAAAAACGTGCGACACTGGAAAAATGTGGGGCCTTCGACTGTACATGCCTGGAACTAATCCAGGCATGTTATTCACAGTCCAATAAAGGCCTATGCCACGCACCCCCAATCCTGTGGGATCATTGCGCAAAATAATTCTACCCAAACCTATACCCATGGACTCAAAAATTCAACTCATAACTTCTCTCCCTCTCACCCCAAAGGGGGTAACAATCATCTCACCTACTTTAAAGGCCCCCCCATCCCCTTACCGCCTGATCGCTTCCTTCACTTACTAATGGTAATACACCATCTACTTAATAAAATCCTCCCCTCTCTGGCAAAAGATTGCTGGCTATGCTTATACCCATGGCCCCCATATTACGTGGGAGTCAGGGCAGTTTCTTCAGTAGGCAATGCAGAAACTAACATAAAGATTCTTACTCTTACTGATATACAAAATAAGCAATTATGTCCCTGGGGCACTCATCCCACACTGACGCTGGATGACCTCCAGGGACAAGGAACGTGTATCTTCTCCCCAACCTTTCCCATAACTACGTTCCCCCTCTGGTTGTCCTGCAACAATACCTCTCATATTAACATCGCTACCTTCCATAATCAAACCATCCCCCATTTTGCTGTGGCACCCTCTACCACGTGATTTCCCTGTACCCGAGGAATCACCCCCTGTATCAGCCTACAGCATCTCAAAGACACAACAGAATTGTACTTCTTGGTCCACATCCTACCCCAGGTCTACATTTATAAAGGAACGGAAGGTAGACAGCACCTCAAACTCTTTAACATCACCCGCTCAAAACGGGAACTGTTAGTTCCTTTACTAATGGGACTAGGCATTGCCAGAGCTACAGCCTTAGGCATGGCCTCCTTAATTCTGGGCAACCAAAATCTTAAATAGCTTAGCACACAAATTGACACTGATTTACGCCTACTAGAATCAAGTGTGTCTCAATTAGAACAACAGCTTGACTCTCTCGCTGAGGTAGTATTACAGAATAGACGAGGCCTAGACCTCCTTTTCCTAAAACAAGGAGGGTTGTGCATAATCCTAGGAGAAGCCTGCTGTTTTTATGCCAACAAATCAGGGATAATAAGAGAAAGTCTAGCTCAAATAAGGGACAATATACAACACCAGGAATCGCAAAACCAGGCCTATGGCAACTGGTATCAAACCCTCTTCTCATGGCCCCCCTGGCTCACCACCCTAGTCTTGACAATAGCCGGCCCAGTAATCCTCCTCCTACTGGCTGTAACCCTAGGACCATGCATAATCAAATATCTCCTTACCTACATGAAGACTACTGTCTCAAACTTCAAATCGAAGACTTAACCTCCTGTTGCTCAATAGCTACCAACCTGTTCCTGTAGAAAATCCAGAGCTATAACAACCAAATTTTCATCTAATTTTTTCTTTTAGATATGCTCTTTTCCAGGTTTTCTGTCTACCTCCACAGTCTGCTCCAGGACAGCTGGTTACTACCATCCCTGTGCTCATTAGAAGACTGGCCAGAACAGATCGCTGTTCTACACTTATAAGGAACATTCATGGAACTCTCACCTGTGGAAATCTACACCTTCAGCGCCTACCTTTGGGCCCTGCTCTGGCTGGTTCTGCACCCTTCCTCCACCTTACCCCCACAACGCCCCCGATCTGCAGGAAGTAGCCAGAAAGAGTAACGACACCCCTCCTCATAAAAATAGAAAAGGTGGAAATGAAGGATGCAGGAAGCGACCAGAGGGGTGGCTCCCAAAATGGCACCGAGCATGGTGAGGACACACCAGAAAACAAAGGCCCTCGGTCCCAGCTTCTGTGAGCACAATTCCCCACGCACGCAAATTTCAAACCTGCAAGCCCCCAATCCTTAGCCAGCTTTGTTATGTGTCCAATAGGACTATAACACAGCATTGGCCCCACCCTACTCCCATGCAGCTCCTTCAATAGGAGCATAGCACGGCCCCTTCCGGCCCCTGTCAGGCTGATAAATACAGCCCTCTCCCCGCAACTCTCTCTCTCTTTTTTCTTTTTTCCCCATTACAGATCCTCTCTGTAACAGCCCCTTGAATAAACCTCTTGGTCCTGGCCAGGTGTGGGGTCATTACTGGTGCTGAAATTCTTTTATATAGCACCCTCCCTCCACTGAAATGTAGCCTACAAGATAGTTGGACCTTCCATCTCATTAACTACTGTGTTTCCAATGCTTGGAACAGTGCTCAGCACTTTTTTTTTGAATCAATGGAGAAAAAATAAAAAATTGAGTAATAATTGAGAAAAGAAAAAAATGAATTTAAATGGGACAAATGGGTGAAAGTGCTCCAAAGTCAATTCTTAAACATTGTTGCCTGTACTTTTAATATCAGAAGTCTTGTTTCCTGTTCACATATAAAAATCAATGACTTTCTTCTTGGGTATAATACGTGTTACATGTGTGCGGAAGCATCACAACCCTGATTCATTGTTCATCTTACTTTCATTGCACGTGCACTTCAGCATTTGAAATTGGAAGATGAAAAAACACAACCATACTAACTGATCTAGTATAAACTAATGAACTTGAACTTTACCTATGCAAATAATTTTGCCCCCAAAATCATAACATGTTTGGTCTATTTGCCCTCTCATATCCCTAGGTTGTAATACATGCTGAATATAGCCTGTTGTCCCTCATACCTTAAAGTTTCCCCAAGTGTGACTTATTTCTTCATGACTTCTAAGAAGGTTTTGATTTTATTTCACTAATGTGAGACCCTCTTGCAATATTTAGAAGGTGTAAAAGGATGAGAAACTCTTCTTCTTCAGTAGCACTTATAGGCAGGAATTTGATGCCTATAAGTGAACTGTGGTTTTGGTGAACTGTGGTTTTTGTTCACTTTTTCATATCATCTCATGAACTACCTGTTTTAGTGTTGCAGGAGAGTGCTGACATTATTAGCAGGGTTCTGATATTTTCCTTATTTAGTGATATCTTTCTAACAGTGGCTTTCTTTACTTTTCCCCTCAAACACACTTGCACATTAAACCTACATATAATTATGTACTTCTCTGGCTTTGTTACATGTGTGTGGAAGCACCACAACCCCGATCCAATGTTTTACCTTCTTTACATGTGCACTTCTGCATTTGAAATTGGAAGAAGAAAGACACAACTGTACTAATTGATCTAGTACAAATTGATGGTGTTGAACTTTATCTATGTCAATAATTTTGGCACAAAATCATAATTTGTTTAGTCTGTTTGCCCTCTCACATCATTATGTGATAATTTTACTTTCTTTCCAAGCCAAAAACAACTGAAGACTTTGGTTTCTTCTTTACTAGGGAACCTGGAGCAGAGGAAACTTTAATCCCCATCATGATAAGAGCCATTATACCAGCATTGTATACCCACCTCACCTGTGACCAAAGATGAACTATCCACTGTCCTATATAGACTTAATCTTTTCTCTTATGTTCTACTCACCTCTTCAGTGTCCAGCAATAAGGTGTGCACTTGGCACAGTATTATTGTTTGTATTGTAAGTTTTATATATTTTAAAATGTGGATAAACAGTAATTGCCAAACATGCTGTGGGGTGGGCAGTGGGGTAGGAGAGAAGGAAAAAAACAACAACAATGCAATCAAGCATAATAAAGCATTCTCCCAATAATAAAAGTCTGTGAAGGAATCTCAAGAGTGAAAAGTAATACCATGAGGACTAATTGTTTCCACAGTCTTACACCCCAAGGCATATTTTTTGTTACAAATAAAACTGAACCAAAGAAAAAACATTGTTCTATAAAATAAAACTAGAACTCAAAATTAGAAAACATTTGTATTCAGACAAAATAATTTTAAGGTCTGCCTTAGACAACAGATGAGGACAGTAACAAGGTAAGAGAGACATTTATTAAAATTGATACAAAGATTTGCTTTTCACAACATTAACTTGGTTATGCTTCTTCCATATATGAATTAACCAACAGGCATTCCTGAAGCGGAAGCTAGAATTTACCTTCATGCAATATCAATCCTTCAGGGGTCACAGGTCATAAAATCATTGTAGACTATAGTGAAACCTAGAAAGGCATTCCATTACAACCTAAAAAAACACTAAAATTTTTAACTGGGCATGCCTGTAATCCCAGGACTTTCAGAGGCCAAATTGGGAGGATCACTAGAGGGGGGTTTGAGACCAGTGTGGTAACACAGCAAGACCTCATCTCTACAAAAATAGAAATATGAATAGTATTAATACATTTTTAAAAATAAATATATTTTTACTAGTCTTCTTGACACTCCTCCAACATTGTTTTATAACTTGCATAATTAGTTTTTGTCTCAGAGTCTTGTTTACCCTGTTTCCCCCATCAAAACAGATAGTCATAAAATTATCTTAAAAGTATTAATAAACTGTAATGTATATGATTAGAAGCATTACTATGAGCTTAAGGATAGATTTTAGACTCATAAATTATACTGTGACATTTTTCATCTTTTGCCTTTTTGAAAATAGCCGTCCATAAAATACCATCCTTATGTATAAATGCTGTATTTCTGACTCTACTTAAAATCATTCCCTCTGAGGAAAAAGTGGGCGGTGTGGCTCATGGAAGCAAAATAACATGATGGAAATGTCAGGTTTCAGAGTGGTAATTTGGACTTCCTCTGCTGCCTGGCTGCCATGTGACCTTGAGTGAGGCCAGGCTTCTCTGGTCTTTAATTTATCCAAGGGAGCATAACATTACTAGGCAAAGCTCACAGGACTGTTATGAGGAGACTAATAAAAATGCACTTTTCAAAAATGTTGCATAAATGCTAGATAGAGTAAAATATGTCTCTCCACCAATACATTTATGGGATCTCTTGCATGAGTTTTTCTTTAATGGTAAGCATTTCCCTGAATCCCAGCAACCTTTTCAAATACCAAAGAGGTAATACTCTCTTTATGAGGATGTCAGGGATATTTAGATATATCTGTTCTTCACACGGAGAAGCAAATTGACCATTCAATATGCGTTCTTCTATTTATACATAAATAGGCAACATCTTCATAACTGATGCTGAAAATAAAGGGCATAATGTTGTGTTTTGCAATAGATTAAAATATTGCATTTTAGCCAGGCTCAGTGACTCAGCCTGTAATCCTGTGCTTTGGGAGGCTGAGGTGAGTGGATTGCTTGAGCCCACGGGTTCGAAATCCACCTGGGCAACTTGGTAAGACCTCATCTCTACAATAAATTTTTAAAAAATCAGCCAGGCGTGGTAACACGTGCCTGTAATTCCAGCTACTCAGAAGTCTGAGGCGGAAGGATCACTGGAGCCCAGCAGGTCGAGGCTGTGGTGGCCGGGAATGGCTAATGCACTCCAGTCTGGGTGACAGAGTGAAACTCCAACTCAAAAAAATAAAAATAAAATAAAATGAAAAACATTGCAATTTATACTGTTCAGTCTAAAACATTGCATTCTATCTGTGCAAATGAAAGTTTGGCATATTCAGTATTTATAATCAAATTCATCAGACATTTGAGAGGGATTTTATAGCAAATGAATATGATGATAGTATAATTAAATAACTCCATTATGACAGACTCAAGGGGAAATAGGTATATGCGGGAGTCCAGCTCCTGCCTGGTCTAGGGTACCCCAAGGTGGGAACAGATTAGGCGATGAAAGAAAAAACTTTGGACACCTGACTCTGTTGCAGGACAGATTCCATTTATTGTTAATTAACAGAGAGCTTTTATACTATTCGTATAAGGGAAAGGACAAAGAAAATTCCTTCACGTACATCATCCTTTAGAAGTTATGCCATCTAGTGGTCTTAGAAGCAACAAACAGGCCAAAACACTAACTACTTTCAGTTAATGAGTCTTAAGATAAGTTTAAAAGGAGTTTTACTTAAACTAAACATAATGCATCACTTAATCTACAAGGCTTACTTTGATTTCTGTTATACATCACTTGTCTAATTTAAAAAGCCTTAAAATCACCAAAACAAAACTATAAATTGTACATAGTGATAGTAGAAAATTGAAGCCTATTAACTTGACCAAAAAACAGTGGCTAACATTTAAAGAATAACTATGAAAGTGACTTACTGTGAAAATACATACACTAATCTTTACTTTAATTTTAATCATGCAAAAATGAACTAAAACATAAAATAAAACTAACATAACTAAAATCATTATAGCTATAAAATTGTTAAGGAGCTTTTAAGTTTAGGTTAATGGTGGTTTAGGGGGTGGTTTGACATGTTTTCCTTTATGCTTGACAACCTTCTGGAAAATATCTTTATCTTAAGGTAGCTACTTAAGCAATTATTATTATCTTTAAGGCACCAACTTTATCATTATGCGAACTTAAACTTATGAACCTAAAACAATTTTCAAAGTAATTATAAAACATTAAACTACAGCATTAAAATTTAATTAATGATTTAAAGTCGAAACCTTATTAAACAAAGTCTAATAATTTTTGTCAACTCTCATATATATGTATATTAATTATATAAACTTGCATGATTATACATTTACCTACGTTTAGTACATGGATAAAACAAGCATCATGCCTAGAGTAGCACTACCAGTAACTCTTTTGAAAACAATCTCAAACTATAACACTATTCCTAAAAGCACAAAACAATTTTAAACTGTGAAACTATTCCTAAAGCCTAGAATGATAGTTTTGGCCTGAAGTCCTAAATTACAGTCCTTGAAGTGCTTTAAGAAAGTTTCCAGGTGCACATTTCTTCACATATCAGGAGTTTTCTCTGGGGTTTCTATGATTTTCAACGCTTCGTAATTGCCTTTCCTGTCCAGGTGTCTTCATTGCTTTTCTCTTATCATGCAGTGTATATTCCTAAAGAAAACTCAAAAGAAGTTTTTAATGATGTTTCCCAGGTCCCCAAGGTTGCTTTCTGTATCCAGTTAATTTATCATAAAAGTATACAATTAATATATAATGGATTCAGTGAAAACCTATTCTATATATGTTAACTCAAAATCTTAACTATTGCAATTAAGTAAAAAACCTTAACAATTAATCTTTACCCTAAATCTGTAAAAACACTGTTATAAATCACCTACATAACTCCTAGGTATGTGTCTGAACTTACTATGAATTTATAATGAACTTATTATGAACTCGTGCTTCTAAAAAACCTCATGTCTAAACACTAAACTACATTATTTTAAATCAAATAAGAAGTGAATATACTTATATCATTTTTTACTCAAGCAATATCTAGTAACTCACAATCAAGTGAAAGAAAGCCCCTTTGATGTGCTTCAGAGTTTGTCCATTACGTGGTTTAGAAAAGGTCAAGCTGCATAGTGGGAAGTGGAAAATTGAACAATAATGTTTCCAGGTTAGCTGTGAATACTTCACATAAACATGCCATTTTCTTCTTCCACGACTGCACAGAATTCTTCAGCCGTATCAACAACAAAGGTGGAAGACAGAAGGGCCTCAGTTTCCAGGCTTGCCCTGCGGCTCAGGGTCTTTGGCCCACCAGGACCCTGTCAATCAGGTGGGCCTCCAAGACTGGCTCCCAACAGGTGTAAATTTGGGGCTATAGTTAATAATAGAAATGAATTACATCAGGTAACAACAATATCAACACACATTTCTATAGTCAATCTAAGTTCTTCTCTGATATCCATATTGGTATATTTAGCTACTTATTTTACATATTCACTCAGATATATAAAGGCATATTATAATATTTAGCAGAATATATTTTTTAATTTACATGAATTACACATAACATGCAATTTAACATCTTAATCTTTTTTTTAGTGTACAGTTCACTGATATTAAATACACTTATAATGATGTGTAACCATCAGCACCACCCATCTCCATAATATATTTCACCTTGTAAAGCTGAAACTCTATACTCACAATAACCTTCCATTCATGTCTCTTCTCCAAAACCCCTAGCAACTTTCTGTCTTATGGTTTTGACTATTTTAAGTATCACAAATTAGTGAGAGTAGACAGCACTTTTCTTTTTGTGACTGGCTTATTTCATTTACCATAATGTCCTCAAGGTTGTTCCATGTTGCAGCATAGTTCAGAATTTTCTTATGACCTTATACTTCAAGGCTGAGTAATATTTCATGGTTTGTGTGTCTGGGTATGTGAGTGAGCGAGTATGTGTGTGTGTATACACACCTTCCAAATTTTGTTTATGAATAATTTTTTTAGTCAATGGACACTTGGGTTTCTTCTACATTTTAGCTACTTTGAGTAATGCTGCCATGAAAGTGTATACACAAATATCTCTTTAAGATCCTGCTTTTAATTTTTTTGTATATACCAAGAAGTGGAATTGCTATATCATATAGTAATTTCGTTTTTATTATTTGAGGAATTACCACACTATTTTTCACAATAATTGTACCATTTTACATTCCCACCAATAATATGCATAGATTCTATTGTTCCACATTTTTAACACTTTTTAATTTTTAGAGTTTTTTTTTATAGTAGCCATCCCAGTAGGTATAAGATGTTATCTCACTGGAATTCAGATATGCAGTTCTCTAATAATTATTGATATAGAGTTTCTTTTCATGTGTTTATTGCCCGTTTGTATGCCTTTTTTGAGAAATGTTTAGTCTTTTGCTCATTTTTTATTCAGGCTGCATTTTTGTTGAGTTAGTGCTCCATATACCCTAGATATTAATTCCTTATCAGATATGTGATTTGCAAATTTTTTTGATTATGTATGGTTTTTAAGCACTTATTCTTAATACAACACTTTTTTTTTTTTTTTTTTTTTTTTTTTTTACTGTGGCTATAGTGTGTTTTGAGGCACATTTTAAATGAAGTTGTGAAGTTCAGCTTGTCTACTTTTACTTTTGTTGTCCATGCCTTTGATGTCATGTCCAAAAAAATCACTGCCAAATTAACTGTTTTAAGGTTTTCACTTTATGTTTTCTTCTAAAAATTTTATAGTTTTAGATTTTAATTTTAAGTGGTGGTTTCATTTTGATTTAATTTTAATCATCCTCATAGCTTTGTGTATAGTGCTAGGTAAGGGTCTAAAGTCTTTTTTTATCTTCTATGTATTTTTGTTTAAATTTTGTTTGTATAAATTTATGGGATACAAGTATAATTGTATTAAATGCATAACTTGTGTAGTGTTTGTCAAAGCTTTCAGTATATCCATCATTTGAATAAGTACATTGTATCCATTAACTTCCTTTTTTGCCTATGAATATTCAGATTTTTATAGCAGTGTTTGTAGAAAATGCTGCCTTTTATACATTGAGTGACTTTGGAATCCTTGTCAAAAGTTATTTGACTGTATATGCAAGATTTATTTCTGGATTCTAGTCTAATTCCTAGTCTAATTCCTTGATGCCTATTTTACTGGTCACACATTGTTTTGATTACTGTTACTTTGTACCAAGTTTCAAAATCAGAAATTGTGAGCCCTCCAACTTTGTTCTTTTCTTTTCTTTTTTTTGCAGTATTGTTTTGGCTATTCATGTTCCCTTGAGAGTCCATGCTAATTTAGCACAGATTTCTATATTTCTGCAAAAATGTCTCTGGAATTTTGATAGGGACTGTGTTAAATCTAGTGATCACTTTGGGTAGTACTGACATTTTAACAATATTAAGCCTTCCAATCTATAAATGAAATGCATTTCCATTTATATGATTCCTTTATAATCTTTCTCAGCAAAGTTTGTAGTTTTCATTGTATATGTCTTTTACTTCCTTGGGTAAATCAATTCACATGTACTTTTTATGCTACTGTAAATAAAACTGTCTTAAGGAATTTTCTTTTCATATTGTTAATTGTTAGTACATAGAAATGTAAGTCATTTTGGTTTGTTGAATTGTAAACTTTTATTTTGCTAAACTCACTTTTTAGTTTTGACAGTTGTGAATGTATATGTGTGTGTAATGTTTGTTTTCTTCCATCTTCAGACAGACAGAATTCTATTTTTTTCTTTTCAATTTGGGTAGCTATTATTTCATTTGTCTAGTTTCTCTAGCTAAGACTTGCAGCACTATGTTGAATAGAAGTGGCAAAACAAATATCTATGTCTTACTCCTGATCTTAGATGTAAAACTTTTTTTGTCTTTCACCATTAAACATACTGTTTACTCTGTGCTTTTTAAATGCAGCTTCTATTTTGTGGAGGTATTTTCCTTTTACTCCTAGTGGACAGTTTTTATCTTGAAAGAGTGTTGATTATTGTCAAATGATTTTCCTGCATCACTTGATATATATTTTTTCTTTCAGTTAAGGTGGTATATTACATTGATCAATTCTTGAATGTTGAAGTATCCTTGCATTCTAGGAATAGTTCTGGTCATAGTGTATAATCATTTTAATATGTTGCTGAATTTAGTTTTCTAATAATTTGCTGATGATGTTTGCATCAATGTTCATAAAGAATATTGACCTGTGGCTTTATTTTCTTGTGTTTTTGCCTGTCTTTTGGCATCAGGGTAATGCTGGCCTTAATATAATGAAGTAGGAAAAGTTTCCTGCATTTTTTGGAAAAAGATTAAAAAGACTATTGGTTCTTCTTCAAATATTTGGAGAATTCACCAATGATATCACCAGATTTTACACTTTTCTTTGTTGGGAGATTTTTATACTGACAATCTTCGTACTAGTTACAAATCTATTAAAATGTTCTGTTTCTTCATGATTTAATTTAAATTTAACTTGTCTACTTCATAAATTCTGTGTAATATGTTTTATACAGTTGTTCATAGTATTCTGTTTACTACTATTTATTTCTGTAGAATTGACAAAATTGTCCATCCTCACATTTATTTCCAATTTTAGTGATTTAAATCTTCTCTTTCTTTTTAGCTAAGATAGATAAAGTTTTGTCAAATTTGTTGATCTTTTTGTCAAAAAAAAGAAAAAATCATTTTGATCTTTTTGTATCATTAGTTTTAAAGATTTTCTTTATTATTTTTCTGTTCTTTATTTTACTTAACTCTGCTGAAAACTTTATTATTTCCTTCTATTTGCTAACCTTCAGCTTAGTATTTTTCTATTTCTTAAGTTGTAAAGTTGGTTTGTTAATTTAAATTTTTATTTTCAATGCAATTATTTATAGCTTTAAATGTCCTCCAGTGTACTATTCTTGCTTTGTATCATAAGCTTTGAGAAATTGTGCTGTACTAGTTTATACTCCTACCAACAGGGTAAATATGTTCCCTTTTTGCAACATCTTCTCCAGCATCTGTTATTTTCTGAGTTATTGATGATGGCCATTCTGACTGGAATTAGGTGATATCGCAGTGTAGTTTTAATTAGCATCTCCTTGATGATTAGTGAGTTTGGACATTTTTTCATTTATCTGTTGGCTGCTCGTATGTCTTCTTTTGAGAACTGTCTACTCATAACTTTTGCCTACTTTGTAATGAGGCTGTTTTTTTTCTTTTCAGCACATTTGAGTTCCTTGTAGATCCCAAATATTAGACCTTTGTCAGACATGAAGGTGGCAAGTATTTTTTCCCAGTCTGTGGGCTGTCTCCCTGCTCTCTTGATGGTTTCTTTGGCTTTGCAGATGCTTGTCAATTTGATGAGGTTTCAATTGTCTATCTTGTCTCTTATGACCTGGGAATTTTAGGTTTTGCTCAGGAATTGATTGCCAGTTCCAGCTTCCATAAAGGTGTCTCCTGCATCTTCTAAGTTTCTTATTGTTTGAGGTTTTACATTTATGTCTCTGATCCACTTAGAGTTAATTTTTGTGTAGAGGGATATGTAGGAGTCCTGTTTCAGTCATCTGGAGATGAGTTGGTTGATAAATTGAGGTTTTGCTTCTGGAATCTCAATTCTATTCCATTGGTCTATATGCCTATTCTTATACCAATACCAGGCTGCTTTGATTATTGTAGATTTATAATAAATTTTAAAGTCTGGGAGTGGGATACCTCCTGCTGTCCCCCCCCCACCAAGGATTGATTTGGCTATTCTTGGTTATTTTTATTTTCATATGAATTCCTGTATTGTTTCTAGGTTTGAAAAGAATGTTGCTGGTAATTTGATGGGTATTGTGTTAAATCTGTAAATTGCCTTAGGTAGATGGACATCTTAACAATATTGATTCTTCCAATCCATGAGCATGGGATGTTTTTCCACTTGTTTATATCATCTTTCATTTCTTTGAGCAGTGTTTTGTAGTTTTCATTGTAAAGGTCTTTCACATCCCTGGTTAAGAAGATGTCAAGGTGTTTCATTTTTTGCATGGCTATTGTGAGTGGAATTGTACTTTTATTTGGCTTTTTGTTTGTTTGCTCACAGACTATAGAACTGTGATTGTCTTTTGCTCATTTTATACCCAGAGACTTTGCCAAAGTCCTTTATTTAGTGCAAGGAGGTTTTTGACAGACTCTCTTAGGTTTTCAATGTATAGAATCATGTCATCTGCAAAGATGGATAACTTGAAATCCTCTTTTCCTATGTGGATTCTTCTGATCTCCTTCTTTCTGATTGTTCTAGCTAGGATTTCCAAAACTATGTTGAACAGGAGGAGTGAGAATGAGCATCCTTGTCTTGTTCCAGTTTTCAGGGGAAATGGTTCCAATTTCTGTCTGTTTAGCAGTATGCTGGCTGTGGATTTCTCATAGATGACTCTTACTATTTTGAGTTATGTTCCATCTATACTTAGATGTTTGAGGGTTTTTATCAAGAAGTGGTGCTGGATTTTATCAAAAGCTTTTTCTGCATCTAATGATATAATCATGTGGTTTTGGTTTTTATGTCTGCTGATGTATTTAATTACATTTAGCATCTTACGAGTATTGAACCAGGCTTGCATCCTGGGGATGAAGCCTAGTGGTCGTGGTGGATGATTTTGAGATGTGTTGTTGATTCTGGTTTGCTAGGATCTTGTTGAGAATTTTAACCTCTATGTTGATCATGGATTTTTGCCTGTAGTTCTCTTTCTTTGTTGGGTCTTTACCTGGCTTGGGTATCAATGTGATGTTAACTTCAAAAAGTGATGTGAGGAGAGCTCCATCTTTCTCAATCACCTGAAATACTTTCAATAGGATTGGTATCAGTTCCTCCTTGTATATTTTGTAGAATTCTACTAGAAAGCCATCTGGTCCAGAGCTTTTTTTTGTAGGTACTTTTCTTTCGACATAGTCAACTTCCTGGATTGGTATTCGTTTATTTAAAGTCTCAGTTTCTTCTTGTTTCAACCTAGGGAGGTTATGTGATGTCAGAAAATCCTCCATTTCCTTTAGGTTTTCAAGTTTGTTTCCATACCAGTGTACATAGTAGTCTCTGATAATCTTTTGTATTTCTTCAGGGTCAGATGTGACTTCATCTCTTGTGTTTCTGATTGCATTTATTTGGTCTTTTTCTTGGTCAATCTAGCTAGGGGACTATCAACCTAGTTTACTTTTCAAAGAACCGGCTTTTTGTTTCTTTGATCTTTTATATTGTCTTTTTGTCTTCTATGTCTCGGATTTGGGCTTTTATTTTGGTGAACTGGAGTCCTCTTCTGAAGTTAGGGTTTTGATAGTCTTGCTTTTCCAGCTTCCTTAGATGACTTGTTAGGCTGTTAACTTGTGATTTTTCCATTTTCATCATGTGTGTTTAGAGATATGAATTCCCCTCTTACTACTACTTTCATGATATCCCAGAGATTTTGGTAAGGTGTTTCTTCATTTTTATTTGTCCCCAGGTATCTTTTAAACACTGTTTTGATATTCATGTTGACCCAGAAGTTGCTTAGCATCATGCTGTTTAGTGTTCATGTCTTTGTTGCTTTTGATGGAACTTTGTTGATGTTATTTATTTTTATTCCACTGTGGTCTGAGAAGGTGTGTGGCATAATTTTGATCTTATAAAATTTGTTTATGCTTGACTTATGACCAAGGAGGTGGTTGATCTTAGAGTACATTCCATGCATTGATGAGTAGAATGTTTATTCTGTGATTTTTGGGTGGAGTGTTCTGTAGGTATCAATTAAGTCTATTTGGTCAAGAGTCACATTGAGGTTCCTGATCTCCTTGCTGAATTTTTGTCCTGATGATCTGTCTAAGGTTGTGAATGGGGTATTAAAGTCCCCAGCTCTGATAGTGTTAGAGTCAATATCTCTTTTAAGTTTGCCTAGAAGCTGCTTTATGAAAGTTTGAACTCCTATGTTTGGTACATATATGTTTAGGATGGACATTTCTGGTTGATGGATTGAACCTTTTATCATTATGTAGTGACTTTCTGTATCTTTTTAAATTCTTGATAACTTAAAGGGTATTTTGTCTGAAATTAAGATTGCAACTCCTGCTTTCATTTGGGCTCCATTTGCCTGAAATTTTGCTTCCCACCTCTTACTTTGAGTGTCAGTGTCCTTTCTGGTGGTCTCTTGGAGAAAATATTTTGTTGCCTCATGATATTTTATCCATTTTGCCATTCTATATCTTTTCATTGGTGCATTTAGCCCATTCACATTCAGGCTAATTTTTGAAATGTGAGAGTTTATCCCTGCCATTTTGTTCTTATAGAGTTGTTATTGTTCCTGTTTGTTTGTTGTCTTTCTTTTGGTTTTTGGGTTGACTCATGTGTGTTTTCAGTCTTTTTCCTGTACTCTTGTGAAGAATGCTGCTGTTATTTTATTCTTTTCTTTTGTGTTCAATCCTTTCTTAAGTGTTTCTTGTAGAGGTGGTCGGGTGGCAGTGTAAGTTTTATGGATTCAATATCTGGGAAAGATTTTAATTCTTCCTCACTGATGAAACTTAGCTTGGCTGAGTAGGTTAATCTTGGTTGAAATTGTGTATATTTGCCATTATTTTTTTCTTTTCTTCTGTGTTTAGAATAGCAACAGATTTATACAGAAACACTTCTGACCTCTAACCCCTCCTCTCTGTTCTCATTGCAGGCAGATAGAGTTGCTCACATTTTGTGTCAGAACTTTGAAGATTGGACTTCAAGTTCTCCTAGCCTGAAGTGTTTCTGTATAAATCTGTTGCTATTCTAATTGGTCTTCCCAGGTAGGTAGTCTGACCTTTTTCTCTTGCTGTCTTTAGGATTTTTTCTTTTATAACTACTTTGTTTAGGCAAATTACTATGTGTCTAGGAGTTGGTCTTCTCATTTGTTGTCTTGCAGGGGCTCTCTGAATCTGTTGTGTTTGGATGGTCACATCCCTGATGAGATGAGGGAAGTTTTCCTGAATAAGGCCTACTTTGGAAGGAGGGTAGATCAGATCTGACCTCACTCAACTGACTGCCTGTCAGGTCTGCCACTCAGATCTCATCTGTCTATGTCTGATCCAGCATGGGAGATGGGCTTCTGTCTCTCCCGGTTTGATGAGATTACCTTAGGCACCAAGTTGGAGGCTGGGCAGAGCTGGGTGGGGAGGGGGCAGTGGGCAATACATATGGCTGCCTGGTCCTAGGACAGAGAAAATGACTGCAGTGGGCAGCTCCTCACCAGGATGGACTCCTCTCCGGCTTTGCTGATACCCTTTCTCCACTGATCAGATCCAGGACTCCAACTGATCTGGTATAACAGGTGATGGTGTGAGTCTGGCGCCAGGAGACGAGAATCACCTGTCGCTAGGCTTTTCTTTTCCCGCATGCAGCAGACGATTCTGCATATGATCTTGCTGGCTGTGCTCCAATCACAAGGTGGTGGGGACTTGTAATCACCCTCAGAGGGAGGATCTGGGTGCATGAACCCAAGTATCCCCTCAGATGGACTTTCACTCTCCCACCAGTGCACACCTACTCATGCAGAGAGACTTTGTGGACACTTGTCTCCATGGTGACTCTCACAGACTGACCCGTTGGTCTCCATCTTAAGCTCTACCTCTCACTTTTTAAAATTTTAAAGCAATTACCTCTAAAAAATTTATCAAAGAATTTAAATATACAATGTTGATCCATTTTTATAATATCCCTCTGAATAATTATTCCATGCAAAACACACATGGTAAGTCTACTTATGCCATATGTGTTCCAAAGACAGATACACCAAAGTTTTAAAAAGTCAAATGAACAAACCTGTACAAGGTTGCACATTGTAGAGCAGAAATTTAAACAGGTCTTGTAACGTCAAATATGATTATTTTATTTTATTATAATTCTCTTCTTTAAAAGATACTGTATGCTGAACTAACTTTCAGAGAAAGAGTTTTTAAATAAATTAGCCATATCAACAATTTACATTGCAGTTATTTTATTGACAATTCTATTTTCTTTGGGCTTCTGTTAAACTTTGTAAATATACAGATACACAAGTGATTACACAATCAGATATTGTAGACCTCAATTTTTGCAAAATATACTTTATACATAATTTAAACTATTTATTACATGCATAAGGGAGCTAAGGCCTTAATAGAAAAGGTTTTCATCAAGTAAAACACAACTATTGGGTAGCTAAGGAGATATAAGTATTACTCTTCTAACATGTTTTAGACAATACAACCTTCAAGTAAATTTATATCTATGAGAATGGCCTAAATTTATTCCCTAGACAGTGTCTCATAAAGATACTAGAACTGACAAATCAAAACCTGTGATGTGAGATCTTGGTATCAGAGTTTGTATAAAATTGAACTTACAGATACCATGAGTTGGAAACTATGTTAAAACTTTAGTCCTGCACAGCTTAATGTTATTTCAGTCAATGACAGACCACATAAATGACAGTAATCTTATATGATTATAATGCTGTCATTTTATTATACCTTTAATAAGTTCAAATACTCAAATACTATTGTTATAATTACTTGGGGTATTCAGTACAATGACAGGCTGTGCAGGTTTGCAGCCTAGTATAAGTAGGCTCTACCATATAGCCTAGGTGCGTAGTAAACTATAAAATCTGAGTTTGTGCAAGTACACTCCATGATGTTTGTGCAGGGACAAAATTGCCTAAAGACATATCTCTGCTGTTATGTGACTCGTGTCTATATTTAGTTGCCAAATATTGTCTTGGGTATTAAAATGTACTTTAAAAAATTCAGTTGAGTTTCCTGTTTTTGTTCTCATTTCCTTCAAAAATGCCATTTTCTATTGTGCACTTTTTCTCAGTCACATCTGTGTTAATAAGTGAGCACCTCACCTTTCTTGCATTCTGTGTATATGAGAAAGAGGGGCAGAATATGTGCATGTCTAAGTGTGTAATGTTGGAATATGTCCATAGATCCTCTGAAAATGAAATTGAAAATTCTTAGAATTTAGAAATGTTGTCGTTTTTGCTTGTTAAAGTGTCATAATTATGCTATCTGATATGTGTACTTTACTTTAAATTTCTGGGTAAAATAAGAGAATGATATTTCATTCTGCTATATTTACCCTACTTCTCTTTCTTTCATTGTATTCTTTAAGGTAGGGAATTAAGAGGAAATAATTAGTTTAAATTTTGAAATAACAAACTCTTTTTTGCATCATTTGGTCTCTATCAGTAAAATTACATTTATTTTTTACTTTAGGACGGTCTGAAAGGCAAGTATTTAACCAAATGAGTTTTTATGCAAACAGTCCAATGATGAATGCATTAATTAAATGAATAACAATAATGAAGTAACAGAATTTTACAAAGTAATGAATAGTAAGGATATACAAATGAGCATAACATGGTTTGAGTAAATTTGTTTGGTATATTGCATTTGATAATATTAAACAAACATTGGTGCTGACATGGCACATGATTGATATCTCAAAATATCAAGACAATCATAACTATATATAATCAATATTATATTCTCTGCAAGTTATAATACTGATCTTTAGTACTTTTATGAGTTTAGGGTTAAAACTCTGGATGTACATATATTCTTAAAAATATAGAAAGTCCAAGCAATGAATAAAAATTTCTTTGAAATGAAGCTATTTAAATTAACTATGTATTTGAGTACCTGTTTTCTTATAGCTCAAAAGGAAAAATAACTTGCTCTCCTAGAGTAAATATCTTAAAGTGTTCTATGTTTTACTAATTTACAAATTAAAATTAAACTAAAAAATCAGAAATATATTTAAGTTCATGATTACAATTACGTATGGCTTTGTGAAATTGAAATGAATAAAATGACTTTCAAAGTTTGGTTTTGTCATCCAGTTTTAAGCTTCTGTGAAACATTTTCTAAGGACAACTAAAAATACCTATAATCTAATTATAAAAATAAGTCTACTATGCTTATAAAATATTCAGAAAAAATGTAATATATAATTTGAGTCCCTTTTATCATTAGTGTATAAAGATCAAAAAACATCAACTCAGTGGATTGAAAATATTGATAAAGTGACAAGACTGTCTTCATTTACCACAAGCTTGTGTTTTCCAACCTTTCTCTGACAAGATATGCCATCTTGACAAGCTAGTTAGCATAAATGACTTACAACTCCCTGAACCCTGTATTTAACACAGTCAGGAACCTACACTTCAAATTGTCATCCACCATTATCATGTCTCAGGATGTCAGTCTCTCATCTAAAGGATATTACCTTCTCAAGTGTAAATTCTTCCGATATTTGTCTTTTGGTGTCAGCATCAAAATATGCAATCTTTGATCACTAATCTCATCCTTTTGGAGTGTAAATAGACAATAACAAAGCAAGAATTTTGTTTTGATTGATGTGTTATTTTGCAAAGTCAGGATTCAAGCAACAACCTCAAAAATTGCACATGTCTTATGTCATTTAAGATCAAATGGAAAATTTTTTTCTTGTAGAATTTAAATGGAAACACCGCTTTTTAATCTACTTATGACATTCAGCAGTTTTACAATTTTCAGAGCAGTTATTTTCAAAACACAGATTAAATTTTAAAAAATTAAGTCTTACCTCTGTGTATAATAAACAGTAGAATTTCATGATACATGCATATAAAGAATGGTCAAATAACAGTTTTTAAAAACTATTTTAATTTTAGGCATTTAAGACCTATATGCATCCATAAAATGATGTGAGTTTAATAAAACTAGAAATCTTTTGGTGCTAATATCCCCCTAAATATTGTCCAATAATACCAATGGCTAGAAGATTCTCACATAACAAAACAAGATGACTAAACATTTTATGTGCATATACTTTAATCACAGAATTATTTGTAATATCAAAATAATAGAAAATGAACTATAAGTTAAACTTGGTGGGAGACAATATAACAAACCATGCTATATTTATATACTGGAATATTATGCCATGACAGTATCTTACTTCTCATAAAGTAAAATTAGTTATTCTATGAATTTTATCGCTCTGTTGAAGAATTTGAGTTTGTGTCTCATCAGAATGAAGCATTCAGAAAATGGAAAGCCTTTCCAAGCAAAAAATTATTTAAATCTTTTATTTTTTCATACAAATTTAAACATGAATGTACAAAATGCATAAAATTCAATGCATCTATATAATAAATATCTCTTCCTCAACCTCAAAATCCATTAAAATATTTCAAGTAAAGGCACATTAGCCAGGCATGTTGGTGTGCCCCTGTAGTCCCAGATAGCTGGGAGACTGAAGTGGGAGGATTACTTCAATTCAGGTGTTCAAATCCAACCTGGGTATATAGTAAAAATCTCTAAAAGAAATAAATAAAACAGCCAGGCTCAGTGGCACAGCCTGAAATCCCGTGCCTTTGGGAGGTTGAGATGAGTGGATTGCCTGAACCCGCGGGTTCGAGACCCACCTGGGCAGCGAGACCTCATCTCTACAATAAATCAAAAAATCAGCCGGGCGTGGTAGCGCGTGCCTGTAATTCCGGCTACTTGGAAGGCTGAGGCGGAAGGATCGCTGGAGCCCAGCAGGCGAGGCTGCGGTGGCTGGGAGCGGCCACTGCATTCCAGTCTGGGCGACAGAATGAGACTCCAACTCAAAAAAAAAAAAAAGAAAGAAAGAAAAGAAAATGAAGGTACACGAATTATTCATCTATTTGCAAAAGATGACTAATGACAAGACTAAACACACTTCTTCATGTTAAATGTTTAGAGCATCTAACACAAACAAACACTGTGCTAGAAATTAGAAATACCAGTTAGGCCTAGGCCTCATGAAACTCATCATTTATGGAAAACACAGGGAATAGGCAAACATGTTAGAATAAAATACATGGAATATGAATAATTCCTAGTATTCATAGAGCTAACAAGTAGTTTTGAACCTGAGAGCACCACTGCAGTTACTCTAACATTTCAAAATTTTACATTTGCGAGAATTTTTTTTTTTATTTGAGTTGGAGTCTCACTCTGCCGCCCAGACTGGAGTGCAGTGGCCACTCCCGGCCACC
>NW_007253788.1:148856-209284 GCF_000164805.1 Carlito syrichta
TAATTTTTGATTTATCGTAGAGATGAGGTCTTGCCAAGTTGCCCAGGCGGGTCTCGAACCACGGGCTCAGGCAATTCACTCACCTCAGCCTCCCAAAGGCGCGGGACTACAGGCTCAGCCTCTGAGCCTGGCTTGCCAGAAATTTGAATGGATAAATCCCAAATCATATTTCATATAGAAGACTCAAGGCTTTATGGAATAAGAGACTGAATCTAAAGTCATTCCAATGGAAACAAATTAAATTTCCTAGTGACTAAAGTAATATGCAAGAAAACTCTCTCCAACAAGTAAAATTCAAGAATGTAGTTGAATATTAATAATACACACACACACACACACACACACACACACACACACACAATATATGTCTAAAATCTTGATAGTCATTCTGTAGGTTACGTCAGAGTGGCCCAGGCAAAGTTTTAGAAACTTCTCTGAGTTGTACAGACGTGGATGTTAGCGTACATTTTTGTTTTTTTTTTTTTTGAATTGGAGTCTCACTCTGTCACCCAGACTGGAGTGTAGTGGCCGCTCCCAGCCACTGCAGCCTCGACCTGCTCCGGCGATCCTTCTGCCTCAGCCTTCCAAGTAGCCGGGATTACAGGCATGCGCTACCACGCCCGGCTGATTTTCTGATTTATTGTAGAGATGAGGTCTCGCTGCGCAGGCGGGTCTCGAACCCGCGGGCTCAGGCAATCCACTCACCTCAGCCTCCCAAAGGCGCAGGATTACAGGTTGAGCCACCGAGCCCGGCATCGTACATGTTTTTTTTTAGGGGAGTAACAAAACATATATTGAAAGGATATTCACAAAGAAAATAAGGTAAAAATCTAAATTATCATTACAAATAACAAATATTTTACTAGCTCCTATAATATATTGCATTACAAAACAAATCATTGAAATATCACTGAAATATATTGTATTACAAAATTTGCCTTTATTAACTCTAATGCATTTGGCTCAATCTCCCCAAACCAAAACAAAACATACAAAACAAAACAAAACAAAACACAACAAAAGAAAGACAGCAGCCAGAGCAGGTGTTGGCAAATTAAACTTTTCTAATAAATCTCATTGCAATGCAAATTTACATTCCACTGCTGTATATATAAAGGATAATTTGGGCAGATGTTTAACTGACTTTGCTTATTAAATTCACCATAAATGAACTGTCAAATTCAAATTTCTGTAAGCACAAAAGTCAACAAAGTCAAATTAAAGTAACTAATGGTAAAAAGATTACCACATCTTCATGAGTGAAAACATTAAAAAATAATGAAGTGAAAGGTAGCCTTGTGTGTGACAAATAAGATAAAATAGTAACTTGAATTTGACTTTCCAAGTACTTCTCTTAAGTATATCTTTTTTTACATGAAGAAAAAGACAAAACAAGTAAATAATATATATAGATATAGACATTATATCTATTTATTAATATATATTTATGTATTTTTTGTAGAACAAGTCAGCATTTTCTCTTTCTATATAACAGGAACCATGTGGCTTTCTCATGTGTTTACATACCAGGAAAGGATTCTGCAACTTCATTTTAGGAAGTGACAGTGGAAAAGGGACATTCCAGCAACTTTAAGCTTACTCATTTTTTCCAGGAGGGACAAGTGATTTAGCTGTTTAGTGCATTTGAGAGAGGAAAATGACTATGACAAATATGGCCTTAGAAGCTCTCTTTTTGGGATCTGTCTACTGGAAAGAGGGTCCATGTGGTATGCTCGTGACAATCAGCTATCCAGCTCACCTGTGACTTGGTAGCGTTCCTATCCAGAGTTCACAGTAGGAAAACCATTTGGCTACAGGCCCATTCTACCTTCTCCAGCTTTATTTTATCAGTAAGAAAACTAGCTTCAAGGTAGTTCCAAACTTGGGCTATTTGTTGTCCCTCTAAAGTCTCAAAGTACATGATGCCAACACATGACAGCAATTCTATAACTTAAATCTTTTCTTCTTTTCAACTATAATAACATATGAATTACATCTGACTTATGCAACGCTTCAACTTCTACCTCACATAGTTCTGTTAATGTAATCATTTTATAGACTCTACATAACAGTATTTCATATATCTTATCTATTTTTGTTTTCTTTTTGTTTTTGTAGTTGTTTCCAGTGGAGGGATAAACTGGTCCCTGATACTCCATCTTGCCCAGAAGTAAAGGGGCTCATTAATTCTTTATATGCAGCAGTTTTTATCTATTCACCCACAGTGTTCTCAACAGAGCTATGAAAAACCTTGTGTTACTATTTGCCAGATATTCAAATATATGAGATAATTTATTCATTAAACTTACTTTTCAGAGATCTCCTAAGACCTCTTTATTTTGTGTCATTTCGGTCTGGTCATTTTCCAGGCCTGTTTTATGACTCTTTTGGGGGAATTTTCATCTCTATCCTCTTACGTGGGACTTCCATTTGCTGGATACCATGCTATCTCATTCTAAGTTAATGCTCCTGTTCTTGTTGAATCACAATTTTGATAATACATGAAAAGTAAATGTTTAGGAGGTTTTGAATGTCTAAAAATATCTTTAATATACCTCATTTTTGCATCCACAAAATAAATCACTGTCATAATTTTGATGCATTGTTTCATAGTCATCTAGCTTTTAGTGTTTCCTTGAGAAATCTAGCAATTTACTAATGCCTAATTAATTATATATGATTTAACTTTGTTACTTTCTATTAATGATCAGCTTAAGGCTTCCTTTACATCTATTTTTAAAATTAGTACACCGTTTATTGTTGTGTATATGAAATTCAAATTTAACTTACTAAATCTGGCAACCTGATATTAGTGTTGCTCTAGTGTCTCTTCGATTCAAGTTTTCCAGAGATTAAAAAAACTGTTTTCATTCCCCATATAAAGCACAAGGTGCAGTGTAAAAGGATGACATGAAGAAAGTGGATGGGAATCAACAGGAAGGTGAAATAATCTCCTTGTTGCATGCACCTAACTTTAATGTACAAAACTTTCATCTCATCACCTCATTTTTTAAACCATTTGCTTCTTGCTGTGTCCCATGATAAGTGGTGCTTCAAAATTCTGAAAATTTTGTGTTCTACAATGCAAGTGAACTTTCAACATCCCTTTACAGCTTTATTTTCCATTCTGCTAAGTCATTTGCCACTCATTTTTTTGTCTTCTACATCTTTACAAAAGTTGTTAGACTTTTAAAAAAATTATTATTTCTCTTCTGTTATTTTATTTCTCAGGGTTTCTACCACTTTATTAGCGTTTAACTAGGGATTTAGAAGTAAGATGTGCTAAAGAGATGTTTTATGTGAAGTTAAATAAATGATTT
Organism: Carlito syrichta; assembly: GCF_000164805.1. NCBI lineage: Eukaryota > Metazoa > Chordata > Mammalia > Primates > Tarsiidae > Carlito > Carlito syrichta. Next base: position 152,177 of record NW_007253788.1, read on the forward strand.
TGACATGAACTGGTTTTTGGTGAAATTAGTAAAAGAAACTCAAATATTTTAATATTTTCTTATAAACGATTATCTTCTTACATCTACAAAGGCCCTCTTCTAGAAGTATAATAATAATTTGTTATCCTCAGCAGTAACGCTGGTCCTGAGGTGAACCTCTTGGCTTTCTTTCTTTCTTTCTTTTTTTTTTTTTTTTTGAGTTGCAGTCTCACTCTGTCGCCCAGATTGGAGTACAGTGGCCGCTCCCGGCCACCGCAGCCTCGCCTGCTGGGCTCCAGCGATCCTTCCGCCTCAGCATTCCAAGTAACCGGAATTACAGGCATGCGCTCCCACACCCGGCTGATTTTTTTATTTATTGTAGAGATGAGGTCTCACCCTCTTGGTTTTCTAATAGCATAAGTAAGTTTAAGTCACAGCCATCAACAAACTGAAATCAATGATGAGCACTGATTCTGTCAGGGAAATTGGGTCAAGTATACATGAAAATTAAGGCAATATGCTTAAGTCTCCTGTGTATGTAAGCCCAGTTTCAGTAATTACTGAGGCATTTGGAAAGCAGGTTTTTAGAAGACAGAGCCTGGGAAGTCCGCTTGTGCCTTGAGAGCATGGGGAGTTCCAGGGACCCACTCTCTAGTGACCCAGGGAGGAAATTATAAAAAAAGAGAAACAACAACTATTTAAATTCTCTGGAAATTGACCGAAGTACATAAAGATAATAAATAAATAAGCAATTTATTGTAGAACATCTAAAACTCAGTAGCAACTGTATGAGTCTTTGGCTTCTTAATTAAGACTTGTGCCACTCCATGAGCAGTTAGCTCAATGAGACAGAAGAGCTGTCTCCTCTTGGTTCAGACTCTGAGACAGGGTTCTCTCTCCCAAGTCCCCACTCAGAGTTTTGTCTATCTGAGAAAGGCGGCACATCCCCATTTTGCATCCTGCCCCAGCTACTTGTTGCTGAGTCTGTGTTCTGGAGAGTGAAGTCAGTAGGTGAGGACTCCCTGCTTCTACACTGTCTTCACTTGTGAGACAGAGGTTGTACCGAAGGTAGTATACTACTCAGAAGACCTAAACCCTGGGCACAATTCTCCTCACATTTGCATAGTTCTATGCCAAAACAGGCAAATTGAGGAGACTCAGGCCTGTACCAGGCAATCAGCACCTACAGTGTTATCAGTTAGAGAGAAACACGTCTTTCCTCCATTCCAGCACCAGAACCATGACTCATGGATTTTACCAAAACAAGGCAAAGGACAGAGAACACAAATGAGTCTCTGAGGAACTAACTTCCTTCACAGCAGAACATGGAGAAGCTCAAGCCTAAGGACATTCTCAAAAACAGTAGATGTTGTGGTTAAAAAAAGTAATAGGAAGGAAACAGGAGCGTCATCAGGGAATTAAGTTAATCTGTAAGGGTATAACATACAAGGGGGGACCCAAAATGTGGAATTTATTTATAAAACATTATATATTTATTCTTACATGTTTAAACTTCAGTCACCTTTGAAGTACTCTCCGTTTGATGCAATACACCTGAGATGCTTTTTCTACTGCTCAAAAGACTTATTTAATCTGTCAATGTTGCCTTTTAGTGCTTCTGCTATTTTTTGTTTCACCTCTTTCACTCCAGCAAAATGCTTCCCTTTGAGAATTTTTTTCATCCTGGGAAACAACAACAACAAATCACTCAGGAAGAGATTGGGTGAATAGGGAGGATGGTACATAGGGGTCATTCCAGTTTTGGTTACACACACACACACACACACACACACACACACACACACACACACGCACCTGCTGAATACTCAGCATAGTGTAGGCAGGTGTGCTTGTAAATCACCTATTATGAAATAAGCAAACATGTTGAAATAGTGAAAAAAATTTCCTGATATCAGAGGGTTCATCGAACAAACCTAACAGTGTACATGCAAAGGGCTTGCCCTCCAAAAGAAGATAATACCTTTTTGCAGGGTTCCCCCATGTGTGTAAATAAATATTTACCAAAACCACACAAAGAAGAAGTATGAGAGAAAAAGTGTATTGCATTGTGTTTTATGTGGAAAAGGAAATAAGATGTATGCATAAGTATTAGCTTAGATACTTTGGGCTGCCTGGGAAGTATTAAGGAAACTTTAAGAGGACATGCTACAGACTAGATATATGCATTCGGGACATCATATCAGTGAGGAAAAAAAATGTCCTGTGTATGTTATTGCAGATTTCAGAGTTATTTGTTTTAAAAATTAGTTGATTTAACCAACACAGATATTATTTTTGTCATTAAACATTTTGCATGTACTTGTTTCAGGCATCGACATTTCATTAACCGATAGAGAAATCATTGATGGATAGGGTGTTGTCGTGACTGATACAGATATAATTAGTTAAGCAGTTTAATGGTGATCTACAAGGAAATTGATGTCAGCAGCTGGTAAACTAAAGTTCTTTTTGACACAGAGACAGCACAGTTGGTTAGATTGTTATGGGTGACAACTTGGAAGGCAGTCCATGTCTTTAATGAGACTTCAGCTCCGTGGGAAGTGTTTGAAAAAAAATGGAATGACAGTGTTTGTTGGTATTTATTTTCTGTTTTTACACAAGAACTAAACAAGAGAGACAGGCTCAGGCACAGGGAAGAATTGACAGTTTTCAGGCAGAAATCTAAGAGAACCAATGTGTAGCCTTGCCATATTAGAAAACCCAGCTGATTCTAGTCCTTGAATCCAGTAAACAATAACCTAGATTGTTCTGATTGATTCAGAATCCCTTGAAAATAAAGCGATTGTCATCTGCTTGGGAAATGAGGTGGTCATGAAACCAAGATGGATAACCAGATAAGAAACTGAATAGCTGGTCATCTAGCTCTTTTCCTCCAGTTCTGTTCATGGAGTTGAACTGAAGTTCCCAATCTAAGTGCAAGGTGGGGTGACATGACCTAACCATAGTCGTTTATTTATATAGTCTTTGAAATGTGAGTAAAAGTGACATGTTCCACTCACATGATGATCCATGTTTGAACATCTTACTATTGCCTTTCCTCTCAGTCAGCTCTCTGTAAAGTAGTACAGAGACTGTATAAGCCATGTGTTGAAGACAGAGGAGGCAAAGATAGATTCACCCTGAAAAAAGACCTTTTGCCAATTATGAATACTTGTCTGGGATCTTAGTGGGATTTGGTGATGTTTTTGACTTTCTTTTTGCGGCTCCTTATCTCCTATCCTCACCCTCCATCCCACATACATACAAAAGAGAATTTGTATGAAGGATTTTCAAATTACATAAAAGCAGATTTTAATGAATAAAATGTTAATCTAGTGAGAATTTAATAATGAAGAGAATACCTAACAAGTTCTTGGTTTTCCTACTCAAAGCCAAGTTATTGAGGTACAACACAATTATATATAAGATTTGTGAGAGGTAATTCTCAAAAATGGAAACTAGTACATATCATTTCTTTGTTTACCTAATCTATTTACATATGATTGTATGAAGTGAATTCTTAAGTGAAAACTGGCATGAGGATGGAGAATTAAGGTTACAGTTCTAGTTATCATGTAATGTTTACTTGATTTTTTGACCGAACAGCATGCTTAATTTTACCTCTTAAAATATAAAGATCAACATGGGAAAAGAAAATAAATATCAACATGGAGAATGTTTTTAGTCAAAAAAAATAGGCTTCACTTAACAAATTATAAGCCCTGAAGTTAAAACAATTGCAGTCTAAAATTCTGAAAATTTAATGTATTCACCCTGAGTATATTAATACATATTAGTGTCCTTATAACATAGAAATTATTTCTTTGTAAGCCTAAAATAGTTACTTTATGAGCTTTTACACGTTATTTCTTGATGATTTGCAATGTCATTACTTAATAAACCTTTGGAAGTTCCTTACAAATGGTTTTGAACTGAAAAAAAAATTATTAAAACCAATTATAGAAAATAGGTATACATATCTGAATACGTTTTATTGTTTATTCTTGTGGATGGCCACCCCTGCTTGTTCACTGGACTTGAACTAGAAAAAAAAATGACTGATTATTCCTATTAAATGTCACAGACTCAATATCTATGTCATCGTCTATGAAATCTGACAGAGAGTCAATATGTAAGAGACAATTTCACCTTGTGTGAGGAGAAAAAATTTCATATATATTTAAACAGGTAAAGGTGATACACAACACGTAATGCTAATTTTTATACAGATATGAAAAATATGCAAACATAGAAACATCCTCAAAAGTTGTTAATGCCTAAAACAGTTACATTTTTAACCTGCCCAATGACTCTAAATGAATTTCTGTTGCAAGAGGTTTGAACTCCACTGTCAGCTTAAACAAGCAACCTTGGGTTCTTGTCTCACGAACAAGATTAAGGAACGCAGACACCAAAAGGATGAGTGAAAGAAGGAGTTATTAAGCAACCAAACTCTCCAGAAGAAGAGAAGGGGCCGGAAATGAGTAAACCAGTGCTAGGATATTTGTGTGTGTGTGTGTGTGTGTGTGTGGTTTTTTAATCTTATCTTTTCTGGGGGCATTCCTTTTATTGAGCATGCAGGATCTTGACCAGCAAAAAGTCCTTTTTAGCAGTACATCCTGGGTTGACAGGATACTCTCAAGCACATTAGCAACATTTCAAGTTAACAATTATATAATGGGAGTGGGGCAGGGGGCACTCTTGCAAGGGATAAGTCTTCTCGAGACCCTCCCTCTGTCTGCCTAACCAGCTACTGACTATCACCTCTCTCATCCCCCCCTCTAAAATGTTATCCCTATCGGCCAATTAAGGGAAAAGTGGTGATGACTGCTCTGGTTTCTTCTGGCTGTGAGGGGGTGTTGTATATGCGGCAGTCAGAGATCCTCCAGAGGGTAATCTAATGGGCCTCAGAAGAAAGAATCTGCCATGTGGAGGTTCCATCACCATTTGAAGATTGATGGATTCTAGGCAAGAAGAAAAAATTTCACAAGAAGTTTTAATATACAGGATCTAAAAAGAAATGCTAGAAAGATTGTTATTAGGGGCCCCCAAAAGGCAATAGCTGTGTTACTGAAGGGAAGAGTGTTAATTTGGACCACCATGAATTAGTGGCTTGCTGTGTGAGTTCTGCTGCTCACTCGAAGTTTTCAAAGTGCCTCTTGAACTATGCCTGATTCGTTAACAAAAAAGGAGCACTCTTCTTGAAAATATAGACATGTTCTTCCTTTCTTGGCAGTTAATAGGTAAGTGCTCTTCTCTTTTGAAGTATTACTCCTGCCAATGAATTTATTTGTCTTTGCAAACTGGTTATGGATATATCCTCTATGGTGTTAGAGAGAACTGCAGATATTTGTTGGTAATAGTTAACGGATGTAGTGATGCCTGTCATCCTTGTGCCTATAGCGGTTGAAATGCCTATTCCTGCTAACAGAGCTATGATTTGAATTGTTCTTTTGGATCTGGTTAGAGATGAAGAGGCTGGAGCTTAAAGGGAGTTGAAGGATTTGATTATTAGGTAGGATACTGATGTCTGGTGTTTTGTATATTAGGGTGCAGATGCCTGACCAATTAGCAGGCTGGCAGAGATAGGAAGATATACCACATAAGAAAAACACTAGTGGGGTAGAAAGGCAAAAGTCATAGGAAGTACGTTGTAATATGTTGCCATTCTGGGAAGTTATGTCACCGTCTATGAAATCTGACGATGACATAACTTGGAAATAAAGGTGGGTTGCATGCTTGGTGAATTGTGGAGAACATCTCCAGGTCAGTTCTTGTAACTTTCCAAAGTCAGTAATGGGTTCTATCAAAGGTTCTGTGAGAAGTTGAAATGTATTTTCATGTTAGTTTGGGTTCAAGCAGTTAAGTTCAGTAAGATAGCTGTGTAGCATTGTGTTTGGTTTGACACTCTAATCCAGCATTTAAAAATGATTGTGTTGTTTAGAAATTGGTGTGTGAGATTGACAACAGGAATCCAGCTATTAAAGGATAAAGTAAACAAAAATGTGAGGTACACAGAGGCTGTTGTTGTGAAAGTCAGGGAGGGATAAGGGTGGGTTTTTTTTTTTTTGAGTTGGAGTCTCACTCTGTCACGCAGACTGAAGTGCAGTGGCTCCCGGCCACCGCAGCCTCGACCTGCTGGGCTCCAGCAATCCTTCCGCCTCAGCCTTCCACGTAGCTGGAACTACAGGCAGCGCTACCACGCCCAACTAATTTTTGATTTATTGTAGAGATGAGGTCTCGCCAAGTTGCCCAGGCAGGCGGGTCTCGAACCCGCGGGCTCAGGCAATCCACTCACCTCAGCCTCCCAAGGCGCGGGATTACAGGCTGAGCCACCGAGCCCAGCTGATAAAGGTTGTTAAACTTCATGATGTAATACTTCAGGTAGATGTAATACCTCCCAAAGCAAAATACAGGTTAGAAAGGAATATCAACAGATAAAATCAAGACAGAAATCACAAAGATCTATCTGTAGCCAAGGTCAGCAATTATTGAGAGTGGCTTATTGATGAAGATAAGAAGATTGTTAGGGGGTTAGAGAGTGACTAGAGAGAAGAATATGTAAGATTCATGAACGTAGTGTTTATTAGGTTAGGGAAGGAGGAAGAGCCATGAGGTGTTGCTGTCTGAGGTTTTTCTATAAAAATGCTATAACATCAGCAATTATTGGCAGAATTATATGAAGAGTATTCATAAATTTTTTAAATTTCCCCATGTTAAGGGAAGGAAGTTACATCTTTTTATGATTCTTAATTTGAAATTCCCAACTTCTTCACAGTGATAATCTGTAGGTACCTCCAGCCTGATGGAGGTGACATCCTCAGGACTTCAAGGCTTCATTCTCATGTGATGAATCTAAGAGTTTACTATAGCAACCATCACTGCTGACTGGGTGGGGAGAAAAATGTAGGGTCACTCCCAATTTGGGCCTAAAAATGGGGAGAAAGGGAAGAAACCTCACCAGTACTAAGTCTCCTGGGTTTCATATACTACTTTACAACATATATATATCCTTTTTTGACATGCATGAACACATTATTTTTTGTCTTATATTTTCCTTTAAATAGTCAACCATTTTATTGCAGCCTTTCTTATACATAATTATTTTCTGCTCTTTATATCCTTTCTTACCAAAAACGTATTTTTATATAGATTGTCTTTACATTTTTTCTTTCCATCTTTCCATGTAACCTACATATATATTTTGAATTGTCCTTAGTAACTTTAATTAAGGCTATTTATAGTCCTACATGGATGACCAGGACCTAATAGCTGGCACCTGTGCTAATTAAGAAAGTAATTTGGGTTCCAGCACCCTATTTACCTGGGGTTTGTTTTGGTGATGGTAAGCTATTCTCAGGTCTCTTCAGTGGTCATCATTTCTGAGCTAAGTGTTTCCTTCTTTCTAGAAGAAAGTATACCTGCTTTCCAGTGATTTTTAGGACCATGTGGTAAACAAGGTCATGGAGATTTAGGCCTCTTTGGGGACAACTAGGCTTTTAATGCCCTCTCGGATTTTACTCTTGGCAACAGACACCATCCCCTTGGCAGGTTTTTATCCTTACTAGATTTCTGATGGGCCCTTGGAGTTTTGTCACTAATGGAGACTGCCAGTTGAGACGCTTTTTATTGGCCCTCTGGTTCTGCAGCCTCTGTTTTGCACCCTGTTTTCACTTTCTCTTTAAAGTCTTGGGTGATTAAAAACTTTAAAGGTTCTCTTTTAATTGGCTATGAAATTTTTGATCATTTCTTTATAATGATTTGGTATAAACCCTTTAGACTGAACAAACCACATGGATTTAAAATGATCTGTCCCTATTTAATTTCAATTATAAACAGGAAAATTCATTAAGACACTTTATAATTTGCTAAATTACAGTTTCAGTTGTGAGGTGTAGATAATTATGTGAGAGTGATCAGGTCCCACGCTATCATGCCACAGAGAGATAGCACCTGGTATTTCATCTGTCCCACAGAAGAAATAACAGGCTTAGTAAAGTGTACTCAGATAGTAACTAGCATTCAAAGTTTAAAAACTTCAGCAAGCCCAACATAACAAACACTGGCATTATCTAGCATTGATTTTTTAGCATTTAGTAAAGTTGAAAGATTTTATTAGAGCACTTGCAGGTTTGGTTTGGAAACAGCAGATTTAAATGGCAACAGACTGTTTTTCAGGATTAATTAACCTTTACTTTTGTTGGGAGGAGAACTGATAGTCTCAGTCTAGATTTAAATTGAGACATTTATCAGAAAAAGGAACATGGACTTTAATGTTTATTTTCTTCTATCCACCTCTCCGAGGGGAGGCTAGTTGAGCCATGGTGAAAGCCTGTCCATAGAAAACCTCAGACCATTTGCCCTTATGTCTACAAAAAGGTTTACTTGTAAGAGTGTACTGTAATTAATATTTTCCTCTGGAGTCCAGGTTTCCCCATTCCGTAATTTGTAACCTGGCCATGCCTGGGTGCAAAAGAATTTAAGGTGTTTTTCTTTAGAGTTTGAGGATCAAAAGAGTCATCACAGTGTGACAGGATACACTCTAAAGGAGTGCAAACTGTTAATGCAGAAGGCCTGCTGTCCATTTGAAATGAGAGGGAGGCAAAAATAAATGCTCCTTACTTTTCCTATCTCTGGTCAACATGCATGAGTAGCATCAAAGAAAGGGGGGCATCCCACCCCACACACTTTCCCTGTCCTCAGATACTCATGATGTCACCGTGAATGCCAGCAAGGCCTCCATCCATGTGTGTGGGAGAGACAGTGTTGATAGAATTCAGTTGTGTTTTCCTGTGCGAACCCCAGTCCCCTGCCCTTGGCTTAGACTGCCTCTGAACCTCCTAGATTGTTGCCTCCATATGGAAATCTGAAAAATGCATTGGAATGTTTGAATTCGATCTAGTGACTCAGAGGGAATGTGTGCTGGAGAAAGGCATATGCATCCGTTTGTGCACACACACCTTAGGGGTGGGTGTGAATTGAAACTAGCTGTGTGAGTTAACAACCCTACACACCGGTCTTTGCATAAGTATTCTCATCCCTTTATTTCCTTGAAAAGTATAAATATATTGTTGTTTAGTTGACATCACTCACAAAAATAAGAAGAGTTAATTTGTAGGTAGAACTCTCCTTCTTTGTGTGAAAATTCCTTATATCTAAAATACATCCTATCAAATACCAACATTTCAGCACAGATATTTTCAGGATATAAATATGAGTAAAGCAGTTTCCTAAATCTCACATAGTCAATATAAACACAGCAGTTTTTAATCCTACTAAGTTTATGGTAATTCTAGAAGGAAGGCAAAAGGGTTTGTGTTGAAAATCTGACATGCAAAAATGAAGAAAGATCATTATAAAGATAGAAAGAAAGAATATATATGTATGTAGATATTATTTTTTTAAAAAAACTTTTAATTTTTTATTTTAAAGATGTGGAGTACAATTCAGGGTTAGGTATACAAATGTTCACTATGCAGGTACCTTTTTTTTTTTTTTTTTTTGAGTCGGAGTCTCACTCTGTTGCCCAGACTGGAGTGCAGTGGCCGCTCCCGGCCACCACAGCCTCGACCTGCTGGGCTCCGGCGATCCTTCTGCCTCAGCCTTCCGAGTAGCTGGAATTACAGGCGCCCGCTGCCACAGCCGGCTGATTTTTTTTTTTTTTTTGATTGATTGTAGAGATGAGGTCTCGCTGCCCAGGCGGGTCTCAAACCCGCGGGCTCAGGCAATCCACTCACCTCAGCCTCCCAAAGGCGCGGGATTACAGGCTGAGCCACCGAGCCCGGCTTGCAGGTACCTTTATTGATGAGGTATGCCACCCCTTTCTGCAGGCAGATTCCCACTATTGCCAATTCCAGAAATTCTTTTTAACATATGTGCAAATCTTAAACTTGAATTCTTTTATAAATTTATTAATGACTGTTTGCAGTATTTCCTTTTGAGAACAATGTTATATTTGAACAGTCATTGAAAGTACTTTTAAACAATGATTCATTTATATTAAAATAAAAATATGTTAACATTAAAATTATTGCGGGTATACATAGACTATTTGAAATTAATCAGATAAATGTTTTAGCCATCTCAGAATTGGCAATGGCACCAATCCATACTATGTGGTGTTTTCCTTCTGGTTCTTCCTCATCTATAATGCCAAATTCTTCTCTTTTAGGCTTTTTTGTGGTTATTGTTTTGATTTTTTTTTTTTTTTAGTTAGATGAGGTTGCTACAGTTGGGGTATTCTGTGTGTGTGCATGTATTTTTTAATCCCACAAAGTGCTCCTCTGTTGTGGTGCACTCCCCCTTTTCCTGGGGGTGGTAGTCCATCAGGGCCAGCCCACTGTGTGTCCTGCTGCTCCTCAGAGTCTGGCTGCCTTATGCAGCCACCACCATTTGGCTGATGCTGGAGAGTGTCTGCAAAGCACCCAGTGATGTGAAGGTGCAAGGTTGAATTCTAAGGAGAATTGATCAATTATGTCTCTGGATGACCCTCTGGAGAATCTCTCATGCCTCAGTCTTTAGACTAGTCTGTGAGATGTATGGTGGTATGGACTTTGTTGTCTCCTAAAGGGCTGTGTTATTGTCTCAGATGTTGCAATGGGTTGTTCCAGTTGGTCTCCAGTCAGTGGGTGGTGCTTGAAGGGTACAGTCAGCTGTGGTTCTGGCTTTGGGCTTTCTGTTTGACCTGTTTTCCCAGAGAAGTGAGTGGAAGACCTAGGTGATGGGTGAGGCTATTGGAATTGTCAATATTCTTTAATCCCAGGGATTTTGAGTGAGGTAGAGGAAGGAGGGCTGGTTTGGGTGGGTTAGGTCACTGGACTGCTTTCCAGCTCCTCACCTGTGGACACAATTGACTGCCCAAGTGGGAATTGGGACCTCTGGCTGCTATGGCCATGCTGCTGTGATGGCCAAACTGTATCTGTTATGCAAAAGAGTTCATACAGGGAGAGAAGGGTTTCCAAGACAACAGGTGCCCCCTCTCCATCGACTACTCCCAGCTCCCCTTCCCATGTCTAAAGCCCTTCTGCTAGAAACTCAATGTTTCTTTTTGCAGTAATGATTTTCCCAAGACTGGAACCAGCTGGTCTCCCAATTCCAGCTCCCCAGCTGTGTTCACTCAGTGGAAATAGGGAGGGAGAATGGGTCCCCAGGCCACTGTGGCAGTGCTGCAGGAATAGCAGAGCCATCTATTGCACAGAGGCATTCACTCAGGGAGAAGGGTTACCAGGACACAGAACTCCTTCTTGCTTCCCTTCCTTGCTAATGGCTGGCTGCATTCAGAACTAAAATGTTCTTTCAACAACAGGTTCTGCTTGCAGCTTGCCCTAAACTGGAGCTGCCTACAGCAGGAGCACCTGCCCTTGGGTGGAGTGAAGGTGGCTAGGCTGGAGTTCTCTCTGACCTGGGAGTTTGTGGCCGAGTGCTGCTTGTAGGGAACGATTTCTTGGGGGTGGTCTGACCATTGATGTTCAGAGTGCAAACGGGATCCCAGCTCCACGTGGGTTCAAACAACATGTAGCTGTGCTGTAGCCAGACCACTTACCCTGTAGTCCTGGAGCCACCGAGACTGGGGGTGTCTTTCCAGTCACTGGAGGAAGCCAGGCTAAGTTTCTAATTTTTCACACTCACCATATCCCATGTCTTTAGGTTATTCTCTTTTTCTGATGTGCCTGGGTGTGTGGTGGTGGTGGGGGGAGGGGCGGCTTTCCGGCTCCAAAATGAGCTGTTCTCTCTCCTTCCTCCTCTTTGTGTGTCCTCCATCTCAACCTGCTCTGGGTGCTGGGGGGTCTCTGAGTATTGGAGGAGTCTTCCTTGATTTACTCTGTGAGAGAGGCACTTGTCGGCTGCTTCAAAGTGGCCATCTTGAATCCCCCTTCCCAATATGAAAACTAAAAAATAATGTACAGTTTAATTGTCATAATATTAGACAATAATGCATACATGACACTTTCTTTTTTAATAAATATTTTCCTTGACATATAACTTCAATAATTGTGATGCTTGCCAGCATGTACAAGATCATATTTTTCTTCCATTAAATTAACTGTCTCCTTCAGTATACTCAACCACTATTCTAAAGTTTGTCTCAAATGATTACAGGAATCCTCTCCAGAAATTTAATCTTCAGTAATTATTGTCATATTTTAATAACCAAGTAATTGCTTTTATTTGCAATCACAGATTATTTTTAAAATTAAGATAACTAACTCCTAGATTTCAAAACTCTTTGTATCTAGAAAGATATTTGAACTCCAACTTCTGAATATTTAGTCAAGATTTTGAAAGATTTAAAAACCTTTTACTCATCTGCATTCTTCCACACTCATTCAAGAATTTTGTCATATTATGTTACACAGACATTCTTTTTTTTTTCTTATATAGTTTTGTAACTACTTGGCATATGTTTAAAATGCACAGGCTGATAGAAAACTGGAATTCATGTTTTCATATCTTCGAGCTTCCCAATCTCTTTCTCTATATTCCAAAATTCTTAAGCAAAATGAATGAGGACAGTTTTAGACATTGAAATTGGAATGCCATAGATTTTATTACCTTCAGCAACCTTATGTCAGTTTCATTTACTAGCAAGTGCAGAGTCATCTCTGTTAAGGTACGCATTTGAGCTATCAGAGTCTGAATGATTATGCTGGACATAAGAAATTTATGTGTCAAAAAGCTATTCTACTTAACAACAGCAGCACCTATTACAAACAATATTGAGGAATATAGCTAGCCTTTCTGATGTGTAGATTAGTATTCAATGCCAGTTTCATAAGAGATAAATGATAGCTCTTTAAATCTTCATGGTTGGAAAGCTATAATTTATTAGTCTGTCTCTCTCTACTTTATCCTGTGAGGAATGTTTAGGTAGTACTATATTTTCATACATGTAAGCACTCATGTACATAGACACATATACGTGTGTATATGGTATGTATTATTATATATATTACTTCTTCATCAATACTCCAATATCTAGTTGGCTTATATTACATGATATATTATTTTACAAGTACAAAATATACACATATTTCTTGGAAAAAGGTATATATATATATATATATATATATATATAGAGAGATAGAGAGAGAGAGAGAGAGAGAGAGAGATTGAGAGAGAGAAAGAGAGAACACCATGAGTTTTTCTTAAATTTTCAGTTTGAAATAATCAGGTCTTATGTTTATTATTGGTAAGTTAATCATTTACTGTATCAAGTGACAGTAAAATGTCAGTATACCAAAAAAATTGTGAGTTATTCAACTCAGAAATAAAAGGTTAGATCCTAAAACAATAATCAAATCAGGTAGAAATACAGAATTAAATATCACCTTTTTATATAGGAACACCTAATGTTTGCTCTCCTAATTTTTTTAGTTATTATTTTCTTATAAGTTGTCAAGGTGTCTTAACTGAAAAGTTGTTTTTTTCTGATAATTGAGATAATTTATTACATTTTTTGTAACTTTCCTCAATCTCTTATCTTGTTTTCCTTCCACTGAAATAATAAACATCTCCTGCTACTAGGAATTAGGATATGTTCATGCAATTAGTATTGTTTTCTCTACGTGTACCTGAAGATATCCAGTAAGTTACTCTTTGGCACACACTACAGATATGGAAATTAAAAATACAACTTATTACATAGATTACACTGTTCTAAATATTTTAGAGCATTTTAAACATAGAATAAAATCTAAATTTTGCATGTTTATTGAGTACTTTTAAAAACAAAATAATATTTTTTAATAATTTAGTAAAGTTATTTTAGACATCAAGTATTTTTATATAAACAAAAAATGTATATTTTGTCAATCATCTTGGTGATTTACGTATGGCTTATACTAGTCTTTTCTTTTACAAATAAATAATACATGTCTGTTTTTAGAACACTAATGTAATGAGAATTTTATCTCTAAAAGTATTTTTTTCTAGGTAAAGAACAAACATAGGCTGATAAACAGAAAAACATGTATTTCATCAATTGTGTTTTGTTTTTGAGGTTTATTCTGAAATTTTATTGTCTAGGTAAAGCTTCTATTCTGAGTGCAACTATGTATTTCATTAACAGGACTGAATTTTGACTTTTTTACTTGACCTTTTGGGAAACTGCTTCCCTGTTACCAGCTGCAATTAATCCCATATCTGGAATTCACACATAATTATTCTTAATAATATAAATTAAAGCAAAATCAAAGTTAACAAATATGGAAATTGAATAAAATGCTGCAACTATATTATTCTACATACATGTCAGAAACAGACTAAATTAGCAAATAGTTATTTTATGAATGGAAACTAGATTTCTTACTTCTTCTTTTCACACAGCAGAAAATCTACTTTATTTCTTTAACAATATTGTCAAAGAAAAAGTGTCCTAGATGGAGTTAAGCAAGCCAGGAAGATGTTATTCAAGGCTATGCAATAGAAGAGAGAGACTATTAAAATAGAAAATAGACCATACTCCATTCTATTAAAAAAAAAAAAAAAAAAGATAAGATAGTTTTTAAGCCCTGGGAAAAGCTAAATAAAAATACTGAAGAACATTAGTGGAGATGTTGATCAGTGTGATTAGGTCAATGGTGTTTGCGTATTGGGGCTATAAGAAGTTAGCCTCCTACGCTTCTGGATTGGCAGATAGGAAATCTGTGTTTTTCATGATTGTCTTTTAAAAGGATGTTTCTCAAGTTCTTAAAAAAGACATTCCTGAGTTTATCTGACAGCAGTCTGGCAAATTTGTCTATATTCCAAGGGAACAAATAAATAATTTACTTTTACAATTTTTCTAAAGTAAATGTTCTATGAAAAGAGAAGTTAGAGGCTTACAATAAAAAAGAAACCTGTCTACAGTATAGCCAAGCCAGGGGTAACATTAAGAAACAATTTCAATTTATTTCACATAGTTTATGCTATCTGAATATATGTACATATGCTGAGCATTTAAAGATGAGCAACTTTGAAAAAAATTACAACTAATAAGCTAAAGAAAAATGAATGATTTGAAATATGTGAGACATGTCATATATTGCTCTTTTATCACATAAATTACTAGATATTACAATATTGTTGCATGTATTATTTCAGAAGTTTTGTTTGGTATTGCAAGAAGAAATTATGAATGGCATGGATTGAATGGAATAGTGTATTTAATAGAGGACTACAGTCAGTTATTATATACATTCTGATATGGTAAGTTTAAAGCATCTGACGGTTCTCTTTTGAACATGTAGCAACATAAATATCCATTAAATCCTTTAAAATGTTATTACTCTGTAGATCATAATAGATAGAAAAGTGAAAAGATACACACGGAAGCTTTTGAACAATATTTTCTGAAACTGACTTGGCATGCTTGAAGAGCAAATGCCTTGGGAGTCCTGGGCATGAGAAAGAGCATGATGTCAGCATGACGATAGCCTAAAACTGTGAAATGTCTCCTTATCTTGAAAATAACATTGATATCCTGCCTTGTATGACCTGCATAAACAACAATTTCAGAAGTGAATAAACAGTTGGATTTAAAAAAAAGATAAAGAGTTTGAATCAAGACACTGTTCACTGCATGTCCAGGGCAAAAGTAATACATTTTGAAGTGGTATTTTATGAATACTAGAAAAGGGCCAAGTCGTTGTTTTATGTCAAACTTTTTCTGAAAGGAAGAGTATTGGCTTGAATGTCTAGGCTCATGATAGTAAAGTAAAACTGAAATGAGGGCACTGAGGGCTATGTTGTTGGTAGTACTTAAGGTAGAAGAATAAGGTATGGGTTTCTCAAGTAGTTGGGTCAGAAGTTTCTACAGATAGGACATCTTTCCCCCAATGTAGATATGACTAGTCATATGGTTATGTGCATACTCTGTCATCAGGGAGAAGGTTTAGATAATTAGTTAATCTTATTAGTTTATTCTTTTCTGCCTTGAGGAAGGGGCCTGTTTTAGTAACCAATATATCAAGTTCCCCACCAAACCCCTATCTACTATGTAGCTGTCAGGTTTAAGCAACTGGAAATCCTTGCTTTTCTAATTATTGGGTAAGTTCTTAAGAAAAGAGTCCATCATTAAACAGCCTGGTTATGTGGAATCTTGTTGGCTTAGAGTCCCATTAGAGCAATAGGCATTTTGTGTACAGTTGTCCCTTGGTATCCATGGAGGATTGGCTTTGGACATCCCATGGATACCAAAATCATGGATTTTCAAGTTCATTATGTAAAGTGGTAGAGTATTTGCATATAACCTACACACATCCTCCTGTACACTTTAAATCATCTCTAGATTATAATACCTAATGCAATGTAAATGTTATGTAAACAGTTGGTATACTATAGGAGGGGGTCCCCAAAAAACCAGAATTATCTTTTGGACGGCGGGCCCTTTGTAGTATATAGGCTTCCCTTGATAAGTAAGTATTCTAGGAACTCTTAGGTGTCAGTGTACCATTATTGTTGTAAAAGACTGTGTTTGGCTTCAGAGAATTTTGTGGAGGAGATTCTTTCAACACATTTCCCTTTTCATAATGGGTAATTTATGAATGTACCTGCCCACACTGTGCTGAGTGTTTAGCAGTTTTTGACAAGAAATGCCATGACTCCCATAGCCCATCCTTCCTATTCACCTGATGCTACCTCAAGTGACTATTTCTTTTGTTTCCCTGGTTTAAAAAAATCCTCAAAGGGAAAAGTTTTGTTGATGTGGAAGAGGTGAAACAAAAAACAGCAGATGCACTAAAAGTCATCAAAACAGATGAGTTCCAAAACTGTTTTGACCAGTGGGAAAAGCATCTTAATAGGTATATTGCATCAAACAGAGAGTACCTTGAAGGTGACTAAAGTTTAAACATGTAAGAATACATAATTTTTTATAAATAAATTGCAGTTTTTGTGTTCTCACAGTATTGTTTAGAAAATCATGACAAGGAAAAAAAAAGTCTGTGTGCAGTACAGATACAGCCACCCTTTAAAAAATATTATTGCCAATCCATGATTTCTTGAATCCACAGATGTAGAACCCACAGATATGAAGGATTGACTCTACTTATATCATGGCAATCATAGGGAAAAAAAATAATGTGCAACCTATGCCTACCTTCTCTTCTCAAACTTTTCCAGTTGTATCCAGAAGAAAAACAGAGATACAGAAGTTCATTTATGTCAGTGGTGCCTGAAAACACAGCACCACATGCGAGGAGCCAGCCCCTACAGATATTGGTGGTCCCTGGTAGGAAAGAAGTCATTGGCGATTAAACTGGAGGGATAGATATTAAAAGAAAGAAAGATGGAGGGATAGATATAAAGAGAAAGAAATAAAGGGAGGAGAAAGAAAGAGTCTGGACTCTGTCTAGTGCAGAAGTCGTTTAATGGGACAAACCGTAAGTCTTTTATCCTAAATTTTCACAGGTTAAATCACAAGACTTTCACGTGAACACAAAGCCAGGTGGATGAGGGGCGTCCCCCACCCACCAGGTGTTTTACCAAGCATGAGGAAGGACAATCCCAAAATTATCTCACTGTTCCTTATGCTTGGTTAATGTTCCTCAAAAGCAGTACAACTCTAACATCATAGTAGTCTAATAATCAATAACTTCTAAAGCTTGTGCATACACAAAACCTAATAACTAACTTAAATCTTAATCCCTTTCTGTTCCAAGCTAATTCCACCTGCACTATAGAAACTCTTAATTATAACTCAAACCAGTTCCTAAAGAATGTGGCCCAGTCCAAAGATCACATTGGGCCATTTCTAGGAACAATTGATTACAATATCTTAACAAAATGACTATTCTAAAATCCTATATATCTATCTTAATTTCTATAAAAGTTTCTAATTCCTAATCCTAATTTATAAAGCTGATCATCAGCAATAAAGCTTCTAAAAATAAAACCCCAATATAAGCTGTAAATTGTACTAAGATCAAAACCACAATAGTAGAAAATGGGAACAATGAAATTTCTAGTTAGCTGTATTCTTATTAAATCTCAAAATATCATGTTTGATCATGCTTGAACTAACATAATTCCCTGACATTAGCATGACCTATTCTACAATACTTTCTATGAGTAAAGTAAATTCAATTTCTATAATAAGTAGAAAAACCCTACACTAACTGTAGCTAAAAACCAGTTTAAAAGAATGCAGCCCAATCCAAAGTACACCCTGGGCCTTTAGGAATGTGGTCTAGTCCCAAGTTTGTGCTGGGCCATTTCTGATAACTCTAGATAATCATCTATACCATCTAATGCTGAAAACAGCTCTCCATTTGTATATACTAATTCTACAAATATACTTTTAAATCTTATAAAGAAGCTTGTACCATATAGAAGGCTCCCAAATGTGACCTGAGTTTGAGTTATATCTAATACCTAAGCCGAAACTGCAGTTCATGGGAAACAGGAACAATGAGTTTCTAGAGTTAGCCATGCCTGTCACAGTCACAGAGCCTTCAACTTAGGTCAGCAGAGCTACTTCTGATGAGATGTGCCAAATAGCAAAAAAGGAAAGAGGAAATGGGCCAACAGCTCCTGAACACATCCTAGTGGTCTCAGGAGCTACAGCCCACCTTGATCCCTAATGTTCAGGTGGATCTCCATGGCTGGCTCCCAACAACTGCAACTATAGTTTTATATCTGACACGTGTACCATGATTACAAGCATGTGTTCATTGTGGCCTTTTTGCCCATAGTAAAAATTTTTAATGGGGATGCACTGGAGAATAATTGCTTTTCAGAGTGTTAAGGGAATTTCAAACCACATATCTCAGGAAAAAAATATCTGAATTCCCCACATATTATGTCTGGCTAATGGTATAGTGCAGAAACAAGAGAGTTGGGAATGTTCTTAAATGATATAATGTAAATACTTAAAATCAATGTGTTGTGAACTAATTATGAAAATCAAAGTCTCAATAAGCAAAAAGTCTCAGTATAACCTCAAATCAAAAGAGTCATGATGAAAATATCCAGACATAGACAGGATTCAAAAACCAAATCCAGAAAGATTAATAAAATGAAATTAAGGGTTCTAGGAAACTTTTCAGGTCATTAAGATTCAGGTAGGTCTCTTTGAATTTATAAACAGACATGAAATTCTTGGTGGATAGATTAGCTGGACTTAAATACCTCAACTCTACTGCAGATAGTGACATATAACAATGGCCAAAGCACAATCTGCCACTGTGGATACCATAATCTAGCACTATGGACTACATTTGCTTCCTATTGCAACATAACATATTACCAAACATTTAACAGCTTAAAATTATACATTTATTATCTCACAATTTCTGTGGGTCAGGAGTTCGGATGCAGTTTAGAGGAGTCCTCTTCTCAGGGTCACTCAACTGGTAGATCATGGTGTCAGGTAATTTTTTTAATCTTTATGGCTTGCTGGGGATTATTCTGCTTCCAATTTCACTCAGGTTATTGTTGAATTATTTATTTCTTTGATGCTACAGGACGGAGGGCTCCAACTTGCTCCTAGGTGTTGGCTGGAAGCTGTTTTCAGTAGAGGCTATCCTCAGCATCTAGAGGATGTAGTTTCTGGAGGCTTATAGATTTGTTCCCCATGGATCCTTTCAATATGGCTGATTGTTTCAGTAAACCAGATTGAAGAAACTCTAAGACAAGCTTGATAGCAAGATGGAGTCTTACATCAAGTAACATAACCTGTCACATTTGCCATGAAACGTTAATTAGAAGAAAGTCTCAGGTCCTGTCCAAATTCAAAAGAAAAAGATTTCACAGGAGTGTGAACACTGGAACTAATATGTAAATAAAAATGCAAATCAGCATTGCAAGATAAATGTAAGCCTAAAAAAAGGACTCAATTTTTGTAGAGAGAGCACATAGGAGACATCATGAAGATAAACTGAGCAAGGTTGGTACACAAATTTAGTATCCCAAAATGAATATTAGGTCATGATAACCAGGAGCCAAGAACATTCTAATAAAGCAAATATTATGAGTAGTAATGCAATATTTAGATATATTGGCATACCTGAGAGCTACATGTACTTTTAAATAGTGAAATACCACATACAGTGCAGTAGAAAATGAAGTTGGAGACAAGGATTAGAACATGGAAGTTCTGTTGTAGATATGAAAATGCTGAGCTTTATTTAAAAATTATTGAGCCATTAAGCAGCTTTTCTCAAAGAGATTCATAGCCCTAGCTTGTGTAAAAAAATCTAAGAATGAAAGAATTGAGGTTAAGCAGGTAGACATATTTGAAAAAAGAAATCTCAGGTTTATTCTGGTATAACTCATACTCTACCACTACTAAAAGCCATTTCATTGTCACTTATAATAGAGATGTGCCATGCTTAGCTTTGTGTATTTGATGGCTATTCAGGCAGTAATGTAAGGATATGTTGCAATCATGCAACATGGAAGATAAATGATGAGGATCAGAATTAATACAATGGTATCATCGGTGAAAAAAAAAAAGATACATGAAAAGAAGTGTCTGTTGTGTGCAGGATATAGTGCAGACTTTATCCAAATCAGGGAAGAGTGGGTAAGCAGTCAGGATTCACTCCCCAAATTCTACCAATGGCAAATCTGTTAGCCATGTAACCAACACACACACACACACACACACACACACACACACACACACACACACACACACACAGTGTTGACAATAAAGGCCGGTACTTCGTTTCTGAGCATAATGATTGTCAAGTTTTTGTGGGGGGAAAGTTCTGCGAATAACCTCAATGGCTCTCATTCTTGCATAACTCCTTTCCTTTTGTACACTGAAACTTGTAAATGTTATAATATATCATTCCTATGGTTATGTTATAGGAGAATTATATAGAAAAAAATATTATCTGAGTGGGCGTAATTTAACCATGTAGTCTTTAAAAGGAAAGAACTTACTCTTTTTTTTTTTTTTTTTTTTTTGAGTTGGAGTCTCACTTTGTCGCCCAGACTGGAGTGCAGTGGCTGCTCCCAGCCACCGTAGCCTCGACCTGCTGGGCTCTGGCTATCCTTTCACTTCAGCCTTCCAAGTAGCTGGAACTACAGCCACGCACTACCACACACGGCTAATTTTTTTTTATTTATTTATTGTAGAGTTGAGGTATCGCCAAGTTGCCCAGGTGGGTATCGAACCCGTGGGCTCAGGCAGTCCACTCACCTCAGCCTCCCAAAGTGCTGGATTACAGGATAAGCCACGGAGGCTGGCTAGGAACTTACTCTTGATGATAGAAGGGAATTCAAAGAGATTTGACACATAAGGATTTGATCCTAGCTTAAAGCTGAAGGCCATACATGGTAAGAATGTGGGCAGCTTGGAAGCTGAGATTTTAGTTCTTAAATTAATGCCTGTTTAAGGTATTCCGTTTTTTTCTAATTTGTTCTGCATTGATACAAAAGTTATTCAGGCCGGGCTCGGTGGCTCAGCCTGTAATCCCGCGCGCCATTGGGAGGCTGAGGTGAGTGGATTGCCTGAGCCCGCGGGTTCGAGACCCGCCTGGGCAGCGAGACCTCATCTCTATAGTAAATCAAAAAATCAGCCGGGTGTGGTAGCGCATGCCTGTAATTCCGGCTACTCGGAAGGCTGAGGCGGAAGGATCGCCGGAGCCCAGCAGGTCGAGGCTGCGGTGGCCGGGAGCGGCCACTGCCCTCCAGTCTGGGCGACAGAGTGAGACTCCAACTCAAAAAAAAAAAAAAAAAAAAAAAAGTTATTCAGTACCTACAGGCCATCCAGATGGAGATAGAGAGCTGACATCAGGTATTTAATGTTGTGCCTGAAGTGAAGAAGTTGTAGAAGGAGAAAGAGATTAAGGCATTATTATGATGTAGGTCATACAGGTTGAACTATATGAAATCGCTGGTATTCAACTGTTTTGACCTATAAAAGTAGAAGTTTCATATGGCTCAATTTAATGCAGTGTATTAACAACTTAAGAGTGCAATAAATTGTGCAACATTTTCCCGTCAGAAATAGCTAGATGCTCATTGCCAATGCTTAACAGTCTGAACTTTACTTTTTGTTACAATTGCATAATTAATGGAAGTTTGCAATCAGATGGATACCTTCGAAATAAAGAATAGGTTTACCTTTTGATAATGAATCAATTTACTTATTCAATACTTTAGTTTTGTAAAGTTTAGTTTTGAAAAGCAGTCTACATAAAAGACTGTGAAGAGTGGCCCATGGGAATGGGAACAGGGAAGTAAGAGTTAGGCAGATATAATAATTTTCAAAATGATTCCCAAGTTTGACCATATTTTAACAAAAATCAGAAATCAATATAGAAATAACTTATTGAGTCAAGAAGAATTTGTACATATTCAGTAAACTCTAATTGTCAAAACTCATTGAGTTACAAAATTGAGAGAAAAAAATTCTGTTAACGAATCAGAATAGATCCATAACCCTCCAGCAGGAAAGCAATATTGTGAAGTACATAGTTGAAACAAATAAATGGGAGGATTTGGATTTGGCCTTTTTAAAGGTCAAAAAATAACAAGCAGCTAAAGCCTAATTGATATTGGTGAGTTTATTGTGAGTGGTGGGTGAGGGGGAAGGAATCAATGAGGTGCAGTCTGGGAGAAACCTCCAAAAGAGGTATGTCAAAAGAGAGGAAAGATTTTGCATTGAGGGAGGTAAAAAGGGGGAATAAAAATAGGGAGATGTTGGCTGTTTGTTTAGTACTAGAGACTTTGCAGATCCCATGCAAAGGAAGTTAATGGGAGAAAAAAGTAGATTTCTAATTTTTATAAAAGAAGCAGATAAAGCTTTATTTTTTCTAGGTTAAATCACTATGTATCAGTTCCCTCTAAATAAGACTGGAGTTTACAGTACTAAAACCTGTATGAAGACCTATAAAGAACTTAGAGGGATAGAAAAGGCAGTAACTACCTGAACTAAAAAAAAAAAATCAAGGGCTTTAGTCAGTTCAACTCAGGGTAGGATACTAGCTGTCTGCACATTTTATAAAATCTGGTCGCTCTATACAATTTCTGTTTTAATTTCTTTTGTAATACATAGTTCTTAGTTTTGTGATGTGGCTAAGGGAAGTGGAAAGTAGGTTATTTAATTTAATAAAATTACCCAGTAAACATTATTTTAGAATGATAAAAGGATAAGAAAATGAGGTTTCTATTGAGCACCATGGAAGGATTTATGGTCACACTTCACTAATGATGACTGTGTAATATAATTATATAGTCAAGAACTAGGTTTGGGCACTTTAAAAATTTATATGAGTCCAAAGTTTATGCTCTTTTATTTTGCATTGTTTAAATTCCAGATTGAAATTTGTAATAACTAAGAAACAAGGGAGATAGATAGATGGATAGATAGATAGATAGACAGATAATAGGTAGACAGACAAGATAAATAAATATCATGTAGAAGAAGAGATAAAGGATGTCTCAGTTTTTAAAATAAGAACTAGCCATATATAAAAAAATACAAACATGGTTATTATTTAGATTTTAGGAATTCTACTGATATTACTTTTTTGTTCTGTTAATTGAAGAGTTAGTGAATAGTTTTTGCTGACACTATCTTTAAGTTAACACAAACACAGCTGGTCATTAAAATGTCAATTTAAGGGAAAAATGAATAGTGCATATAACAATTTTATGCCTACTTTAAGATGCCAGATAAAGAATATCTTTTGGAAAGAAAAATAAGAAAAAGTATTTTCATCAAGCTATTCTCAACTGTAAATTCTAGAATTTTTATGTGAAAAATATTGCTCTGTAAAATAATGAAATAAAACACAACGTCATTTGACATGGGAGTGAAAATAATGAGTTTTTGCACTGATAATTGAAAATACAAACCCTGAGAAAGATTTTTAAAATTACATTTTAGCAAATTCTGAAATTCATGTTTCAATTTCTTTCCAGTCATTGTCAGGAGTAGCTAAAAACATAAACTTAGACAAACAACACTCTAATTTTAAAGTCCAGGTCTGTAAATAAAATTTCTAAAAATGATCCACAACCTTTCCTAATTGCAAAACAAATATATAATATTGTAAAAACTTTCAATTTTTAACTAGGATCATCTATCAATGAAGTACTGAAGTAACAGGAAAATCAAAAGCAATGCATGTGTTTAAAACGGTTATTAGTTCAGAAATATTATTTTCTTTGCTATTATGAATGAAGCATAACAGAAAATAGGTAAATATATAGCTCTAAAATTTGGATTGCACAAACATTAATAAGAATTAGGTTGGCCGAGCTCAGTGACTCAGCCTGTAATCCCATGCTTTGGGAGGCTGAGGTGAGTGAATTGCCTGAGCCCACGGGTTCAAGACCTGCTTGGGAAACTTGGTGAGACCTCATGTCTACAATAAATCAAAAAAATTAGCCGGGCGTGCTAGCAAGCGCCTGTAGTTCTGGCTACTTGGAAGTCTGAGGCAGAAGGATCGCTGGAGCCCAGCAAGTCGAGGCCGCAGTGACCAGGAGCGGCCATTGCGCTCCAGTCTGTGTGACAGAGTGAGAATCCAATTTAAAAAAAAAAAAAAAAGAAAAGAATTAGGTCAATCAATACAGTTAACATATTGAGTGCTTACTAGGGAACAGGATATTTATTTAAATTATCACATATTTTGTACAATAATCTTATGAAATAACTTCACTAGCATCTTAACTTTTTGAAAGAAGTGATTGTTTCACTTGAGACAGGCATCATCTGTTTTTAATAAGATTTTCAGATAGTATTGGTGCTAATCAAAATTTAAGTGATCTAAATCATATTTTGTGCTAAAATTAAAACTATAATGAAAGCTTTACTTAAGATCTGTATGTGAATTCTGTCTGTGTACATAAAACATCTCTGATTATCTTGTGCCACAAGTTCATTTAGTCAACTCATGCTCTAAAAATTCTTTAGTTTATTGAATATTTTAAGCTACTGAATAAAATATGCTAGGCTAGAAATAAGTTGATTATTTTTAGAGAGTAAAATGCTCTAATCAGGAAACTCCAGAAATTTTCTTGTCTCCAGTAGACTGATTTGTTTCCTAGTGATTTGAGCAAAGTTTTATATGTTACACACATTATGATCTGATATATGATACATAATGCACCTTTTCTTTCCAATTAGCATGTGAAATATTTAGCTTTTATTCCTTAATTAAACTGTCTGTATAATCAGTAACATAGATGTGTCCAGCTACACAAAATATAAATAGCCAATTAAAATTTAATAATCAAAGCAAGAGCAGATAATAAAACAGCCAGTTAAAATTCTGCCTCACTAGATTTAGGTTATTCAAAAATGATGTGAGTCTTATACTTTGACCTAAAGTTTAGCAGGTCTCCTATTTTGAATTCTCAGAAGATGCACTATTTAAGCCCCTTAAATATGCAATATTTTCAACTGTCTTCTTCCTTACACTCCTACTAAGACCTTGACCTTAGCAATTAAAATAAGAAAAATATGAAAAATATGTATATTCAGTTTAGTTTCTAAAACCAGTCTCCCTTCTCTGCCCTCCCTTATCTCTTTATCTCTCTATATCTGACATACAAAATACCACAAGGTGAAATTGAAAGATGCTTTAGTTACTATTTCTTCACTTAAAATAAATACAAAATATAAACAAGTGAATGTAAAACGATAACCAATTGTTTTCATGTATGTATTATATATACTACATTTTGATGAAAAATATGGATGTACTCATTTTGACTTGAATAATTTTAGAGGCAGCCAGAATTGTTCAAAACCATATTTTGATCAAACTCTCCATTCTTAGTTGGGATATTCTGTGGTGCTCATATTCAATCTAATAATGGTAACTTCTAACATTTGAATAATTTGGGGGCACCATTTTGATTTTTCTTGAAATATTAGAGCATCCCAAATGTCCTAAGTGGCACCTATACCAGGGAAAATTCTGTAATTGCAATTTAAAGTAAATCTGCAATTATAGATCAAAAGATTTTTATCTTTTTTACTATTTTAAAGTCTTTTGGGAGTAAATCATAATGCCATAGAAAGTAAAGAAACCCTCAAGAACAACTCACGGTAAAACCTCAGTTTAGAGGTGTAAAAACCTACAACACACGTGAACTGTGATGACACTAACACTCTAGTAATTAGGTCTGACAAAACCCTGTTGGATTTCCCCTATACCATATGACTTTTTATTTCTTTCTCAAGTTGAGAACAGCAATAAAATACACCCAGTGAATTTTCTAGACAAACACTGTTACCTCTAAAAATGACCTCTGGTTTGATTCTTAATATACAGAAAATACATTTGAGAGATCACACTAACCTTCATATTTCAGAGATAATCTATAAGTAATCCAGTTTGGGTCATTCGCCTGTCTTGTTCAACAGAATGCCTGAAAATGTTTTAGGTTTATTTGTTGGTTTTGCAGTTGTTGTTTGGTTGGTTGGATTTTAACTGTTAGAGAATCAGAACCCTTGGGAAAACAATTTTTGGAAGGATGTGTGTCAAAAATAATCTGCATCTAAATAAAGAAAAATGTTTACTGCAGTCACTGGCAGTCAAAAGGTGGAGTCATGACTTCAGAGAAATATGGCATATTTCTTCTTAAATACTTGAGGCAGCAGCAGGAAATCATACACATCTCTCTCTGGGGAAGGGGATTGGGTGTCAATGACTGGCCAGGCACTACTCTTCATCAGAATCTAGTCTTTGTAGTTGACAGGTAATGGTCATTTTTTTCACGTGTGCTTTTGATGGCCATCATTAGTAGCTGATATGCCATTGGTAATTTTACCTTTTGCATAAATGCTATAGTTGATAACTTCAGTTTGATTTTTATATGTTCTTATTCAATGAAAATGACAAGCAGATCAAATTCACCTGAACAGATAAAAGTGGGGAAGGGGGCTGCATTATTCAACCCTATTACTCAAGTAGATGGAAAATTTGTATGATAATGAAACTGAAAAATAAATTTTCTCAAGTACTTGGTGACTATTGCAATAAACCAGGTAGAGTGAAGAGAACTGTGATTGCTTAGAAGATGGTAGAAAGCTGTTGAAAAGTGTCCAAAATTCTAAATTTCACAACCTGACTATATTTTATAGGTATTACTTTTAAATTTAGTTTTATTTTCTTTAGGCACATTTTCAATAAGGCAGGGCAAGGTTTTCATTAATCTATATTTACTCTTGGTGATTAGTAAAAATGTTTTAAGTTGCAATATATACATTTTAAAAATATCTGTAAACAGATTTTTCTCATTTTGAAGTGAGCCCCAAATTTTTCTTCTTTCTACCTCTAGATAATTAAATGAAATGATCTATCTTTATTTTATAATTGTGATTATTTTTAAAATTAAGTGTGTATTTTATATGTAAAATATATTTTGAGTATAGTCATTTAATCATTAATTCATTAATTTTTTTGTCTCATTAAGTTTATCTACACCTAACTTGATGCCTATAATCTTGTGCTACTAACTTAATCAGAATATTTGACTTTTAAAAAACAATTAAGAACAATTGGACAATGTAATCAGTATTCAGCATTCAAGAAAAATCACTGCTTAATAACAATTTAAAAGTATGCTTTTTCCCCTATTTTTGTATATTTTCCACTCGTTTCCCAGATTTAAGATTGACCCAATTTGGACAAAATAACAAAGTTTACAAAATTAACATGTCCATGACCTTGAGTAACAAACCAGTAAGGTTGCAGAATGGAAGAAGAGTATCTTGGCATGTCTGTCTTGAAGCTCTGCTTTGTGGTTATGCAAGAGTCACCCCTCTACAGTGGGATCTTGAATAGGACCTTAAGTTCCTGACCCTGGTTTCATTCTTGATGTAGTAGTGACTAGGGAATGAACTGAAATTATTCTACTTGATGATAGTGTCTTAAAGAAAAATTAACATTATGGTAAAAGAAATCTAAAATCTTTTTCTTCTCCTTTTTCTCTCTCCTTCCCTCTCCCTTTATTTCTTCTTCCTCTTCCCTTCTTCTCTCTCATCTACCTCTCCCTCTCCCTCTCTCACAAGGCCCTAACACCCCTCCCAACCCTTATACACACACACAGAACACAAGGTCAACTTGAAGAATGCTTCAGTATCTATTTCAGCACTCAAAAAGAAATGTGAAAAGTAATCAATTACATAGAAAATATAAGTAAATTGACTTATTTACTTCCTCTCTATCTAAGGTATTTAAAGTATTAGAAAGCATATAAGCAAATATGTACACATGGTGAGCCTAGCTGTGTAGGAATTGAATATAAAGTACTTCTGTTTTTAGAATCTCTTGTTGGGGATCTGGAATTCTTTGAGAAACAGTGATTGTCATGCATTAGCAATAAGAATATACAAGTGTGAAGATTTACTTATTTGCCCCTTAAGTTTTGTAAAATATAGGATATACAGGAAAGAAACACCCCTGAGTGCAACACCAAATAGGAGATGAAAATAAACAGAATCTCTGCAACTCCTAAAGGAAAGAAAAGAAAAGCTTTGTTAGTACTTTGAGAGTTTCCTGAATTGGGAACTTTGGAAGAAGAGGGCTCTTGATTTTATGAACAGAAAGAGTGTAAGACAAGTTGGTTGCCTCCACTTCTGCTTTTTGCAGAGATAAAATAAAGCAAATGTAGCAAAGGGAAATTAAGCCAGAAAATGTCTCAGGGATCTCCATTCACTAGTCTTTCTTCAAGTTCAGTTTAAAATTTATACTGTGTAAAATATTCAATTTATAAACTTTATTACATGAAGATATATAAGTATAATTTCACTGCCCTAGAAAAAAGTAAAATTTAATAAACAAAATATCACTACATTTTTCATTGCCTTTCTTTTTAAGGACGACAATTAAGTTTGTAAACATCCTAGAAAAGTGATACATATTTATTGCTGAATATCACTATAGTCACCTTTCAAGTACTCACCTTGGGACGCTATACATTGATGCCAGTGCCTAGTTCACCAGTCAAAGCAATTTTGGAGTTATTTTTCTGGAATGGTCATAGAGCTGTCATCGTTTTACCATTGATGATCTAAATATCACCAAAATGTCTTCTTTTCAATATGAAAAAGCCATTAAGGGCCAGATAAGTTGAGTAGGGAGGGTGTTTCAATACAGTTATTTGTTGACTGCCTAAAAATTCCCTAATAGACAGTTCTGTGTGAGCTGGTGCATTATTGTGATGCAAGAGCTCCTTCAGGACCAGTTTTGCACATACCTTTCCGTCGTCAAGATTTTCAGTTAAGACTTTCCTGTTTTTAAGTCAATGTTTATTTGGTCTACTATGCGTCTCACAGTCAGGCCATGATTTAGATGCACTATCTGACAAATGTTTGCCCTGTTTTCATCAGTTCTGTTTGTTACTGGCTGTCCTGACTTCTCTTCATCAGTGACATTTTCTCTTCCCTCAGATAAATGTTTAATCCATTTGTTATCTGCTGTTTTCTTCATGGCATCATCCTTATAAACATGGATTAACATGTCCCTCATATCATTTCCTCTCTTGCTAAATTTAACAAGAAATTTAATGTTTTGTTCTTTGCTCTAATTCAAGCTCTGACATTCTCACGATGGCACACAAAAACATGCAACAGGAATAATAAATGTCACTCAGCAAGACACTGCAACACATTGACATAAACACAGTGCTGAGGCACTGATATGTCAAGGTTACAAAACCTTACTGAGTTGTTTTTACAGTGCTGCCAACATAAGCACACAGTGGCAAGTTTGCGAACTTAATTGTCATTTTGTATACTGTAAAACAAAATGTGTTTTGGTTTTATTCTTTTTTGCTATCACAGTTTTCTTTTGAATTGCAGTCTCACTTCATTGCCCGTGTCAGAGTGCAGTGGCACACTGACAGTCACCCCAGCGTCGACCTGCTGGGTTCAGGCAATCCTTCTGCCTTAGTCTGCCAAGTAGTCAGAACTACAGATACCATGCCGGTAGCCATGCCCGGCTAATTTTTTTTTTTATTTATTGTAGAGATGAGGTCTCACCAAGTTGCCCAGACTGTTCTTGAACTTGTGGGCTCAGACGGTCCCTTCACCTCGGCCTCCCAAAGTGCAGGATTATAAGCTTGAGTCACTCTACCTGGCTCACAGTAACTTTTTAAATGTCAGGAACCTCCTTTCCAGTTTTTACACATTTTATGCAAAATATTTAAAGTACTATTTGAATTCATTTGAATTTCAAAAATTAATGGAATACACACATTTTGAAATAAACATTTTTGACAGAGTGAGAATAGTACTATAAATTAACTCACTAGTTTACACTCCCACCAACAAACCTCCCATATGACCCCACAATCCCCATACTGGCAATATACCCTGAAGAACTCAAATCACTCTATAGAAAAGATACCTGCACACGTATGTTTATTGCAGCATTGTTCACAACAGCAAGAACCTGGAAGCAACCATGCTGCCCATCAAAAGAGGACTGGATTTTAAAAATGTGGTACATATACATGATGGAGTACTACGCAGCCATAAAAAAGAACAAAACCATGAATTTCACAGCAACCTGGATGAAACTAGAGTCTATAATACTGAGTGACCTCTCACAGAAACAAAGATCTGAGTATCACATGTTCTCACTCATATAATGGACCTTGAACATCCAATGTAATACTATAAGAAAATGACTGACGGTACTGGGAAACTATGGGGGGGGATGGGATTAACGGTACCAAATATCTGTCTAGGGATGGGGAAACACCTCTTATCAACAGGGTGCCTGAATGAAACGCAATTGTATACCTAACCCTTAACTACCCCACAACATCATAATAAAAAATATTGATTTAAAAAAATAAAAATAAATTAACTCACATAAATCACTTAATTTTGTTCATTATGAAGATGTAGTCTTTGAAAATAATTTCCATTGAATTCTAAAGAAGGATGTGGGTAGCATGCTAGTGTAATTGGAAGAGGTAGGAAAATACCTGTATGTGTTTTACAGGGAAACTAATACAAAGGCCAATTATTGAAGGGAGCAACATCTTTTGAATGTTCTTAAACATGTATAATAGATTTCAAAGACAATGTGATCTGTATTTCTTACCATAAAACCTATGTGTTCTGAAAAGAAGAATATAGAGAAGCATCTCTTTAAAGTGGAAAAGAAACTTAGCTGGGTGTAGTGATGCATTCCTATATCTCAGCTACCTGGGAAGCTAAGGGGGAAAGATCACTTGAGCCCAGGAGTTTCAGGCCACAGTGAGCTATGATCATGTTATTGCACTCCAGTCTGGATAACAGAGTGAGACCCCATCAAAGAAAAAAAAGAGAGAAAGAAAGAAAGGAAAGGAGAAAGAAAGACAGGAAAAAGGGAAGGACGAAGGAGGTAGTGTACATGGGAGGGAAGAAATGAAGAAAGAAGAAAAGAAATAAAGAAGTAAGAAAAAGAAGAAGGGAAAGAAGGAGGAAAGGAGAGAGGGAAGGAAGAGAAGAAAAGAGAGAGAGAAGAAAAAAGAGAAATAAAAAAGGAGGGAGGGAAGGGAGAGAGAGAGAGAAGGAAAGGAGGGAAGAAAGAATGAAAAAAAAGAAAAAAGGGAGAAAGAAAAAGATGGGAGGGAGGGAAGGAAAAGAAGAAAGAAAGAAAAATAAGGAAGAATGGAAAGAGAGAGGGAAGGAAGATATAAAAAAGAATGAAAGAGAGAACTGAAGAGAAAAAAGAAGGGAGAAGGAGAAAGCAAAGGGAAGACAGGGAGGGAGGAAGGGAGGAAGAAAGGAGGGAAGAGAAATTCTGAAGAAAGAAATGGGAGGATAGAAAGGAAGGAGGCAAGAAAGTAGGAAGGAAGAAACAAAGAAAGGAAACAACAAAGAATAGAGGGAAGCAAGAAAGAAAATAAGAGAAAGAAAGGAAAATAGAAAGAGAATAATAGAAAGAGACAGGGAAGGAAGACATGAAGAAAGAATGAGAGAAAAGAAAAAAAGGTGGGAGGAGGAAGGTATTAGAGGGAGTAAGGAAGAAAAGAAGGAAAACAAATAAGAAAGAAAAAAGAAGAGAGAATGGAAGGGTGAGGCAGAGAAGGAGGTACAGAGGATAGGAAGAAATGAAGGAAAAAAAGGAAGGAAGAAAGAAAAAGTGTAAAGAGGGAAGAAAGAAACAAAAAATAAGCAAATGAAAGAAAGAAAGGAAGGAAGGAAGGAAAGAGGGTGGGTGGGAAGAGAAGAGAGAAAGGACAGAAAAAAGGAAGAATGGAAGGAGGGAGGGAAGGATGGGAAGGAAGGTAGAAAGAAAGAAGGAAAGAGAAATAAAGAGAAAGAAAAAAGAAAGGAGCGGGGAGGAAAGGAAGGAGTAAGGAAATAAGGAAGAACGATAAGAGTAGAAGGTGTGAGTGAGGGAAGGGAGGAGGGAAGGGAGGAAAAAGAAGAAATAAATTTTTATTTTGCTTAAACTAGACATATATATTCATTTATCTCTGTAAAAATTGTGAAAAATCTGAACACAAAAAATTTTAGTATATAAGTATTTCAAAACAGAAGACTTCATTTATTGAGAATATTTATTGAGAATATCTGCATATCTAGCCAAGTTATCTGCCCTTATTATGTCTTTCTTTGATGAAAAGTACATCATATGGGTTGAACTCTAATGTCATAACCATTTCTGAAACATAATCATTAACCAAGTCTTTTCCATAATTGGTGTTAAGCTTTCTGTTTTGTGTATTTTAACTTAAGTAGCCAGTATTTTGATAAGTTAACCATAGTTTCCAAGGAAAAAAGTAGACTCATTAAATGCTTGTGTATATTGTACATAACTGCTTAATTATTTTACTCACTAGATATCAGTGCTTGCTATTTACACACACACTCATACACAATTATTTTACAAAAGTAAGAACATTTTATTGGAAGTCATCGTTTTCAACATTTAGAAAGCTGATTTTCTTATTATCTGTCTATGGCAAATGGCCTTTTTACATTATAACTATAAAGCTGATTAATGTAAAAAAAAGTTAGGACTTCCCATTTCCAGGCTGTGGCAGTACTTCTGACCCCATCAACTAGGCCACTGTCCCCGTTCTATTGTTTGAAAGTTAAAGAACCACTAGTTAAACTCTGCTTTTTAGATGGAAACCAAGCATATCTCTTAAATTTCATCATGGCCTGGTCTCTTTAGTCATTGAAAGGCACTCTTACAAATGGCACCTTGTTACTTGAGACATTAATTCTCAACAAATCATGACCCCCCTAAGAATTTTATACTTGAAAACAGATCCTGTTTTACAGACTCAGAGGTCACAGGGAGTCATCTGTCTGCCAAAGAGCTGGTGACCCAGGAAGTCACTGGACTTCATTAAAGTCTTCAATTCACCTCTGGACTGGAAACAACATTATATACCTCAGAGAGTTAATATTACGATTATGAAAGAACATGTATGCTAAAAATGGCCAACTCATGTGGCATATAGTTGGCACTTACTCAATTTTTAGCTAAATGCATGTATATGAAAGAAAAGTTTTCCTTTGAAGAAAAATATCTAAATTTTTGAAGTGTGGGAAGGATTGAGCGGATACTTCTGGGTAAAAATAATGAAGTTTCAGAAGCACACAAAAGGGAAAATGAGAAAACGGACACCTTAAATAATACTCTCTGAAAGTGGGGAAAAGACAGATTTTTAGTGTACTTTTGCATATTGTGATTCCACGTACATTTCTGTTTATGTACAGGTACTGTATCTGACCACAATGTTATAGATTTGTAGTACAGCAAAGGACTTCTGAACATGAACACTTAAAAATCATCTATATTGAATATTGTTATATAAAATAAAATTCACCAATTTTAAATGAACAGGTGGATGAGTTCTGAGAAACGCACATAGTTATGTTCCACCATCACAGTCATTAAATAGAACATTTCTGTCACCAGAAATCTTCTAGGTATTCCTCTGCAATCAACTTTCTGTCTTATCTCCTAATCTGAGACTCCTTAGTGACTACTGACATAATTTATTATTTCACTATAGCTTTGCCTTTTAACCTATTCAGTTGCCATGTAGTATATGGTTTTTGTGTTTGGCATTTGCTGCTTAGCATAATGTGTTGGCTTTCATCAGTGTTGCATTCACCAGGAGCTTGTTCCTTTTTTATTGCTGAGTAATGTTCTATTGTGTGAATACAATTGATTGAACCATTTAAGTTACTTTTCGCTCTTTTTTAATATTATGAAAAAAGTTTTATGAACATTTGAGCAAAATTCTTTGTGGTCATTGTTTTATTTCTTTTGGATGAGTAGAGAGAAATGTGATTGCTGTATTATATGATACTTAAATGTCAAATACATTGGTCAAAATCCCTTCCAAAGTGTCTGCAACATTTCTCATTTCAACTAGAAATGTAAAAGAGTTGCATTTTCACCACTTTGTCTCCAACACTTGGTATTGACTTTCTCCTTAATTGTAGTCAGTTAATTGGGTCTCTATTTCCAATTTTTTTAATGCTTAATGACGATATTGCATATTTTTACAAGTGTTCATTTGTCTTTTCTAAATTTTCTTGGATGAAGTGCTTATCCAAATATCTGTCCAACTTTTAGTAACACTATTTTTCATCCATTTTTTGATTGTAGGAAATCTTTATGTATTCTGGACATAAATCTTCCTCAGATACATGCTTTGCAATTATTTTTAACCAGTTTTTTGACTTGTCATCTAATTTTCTTCAAGGTTTTTTTTTTGAAAGGCAAAAGTGTTAAATATTATTAAAGTCCAATTCAAATTTTTCCTTAAGGTTTGTGTTTTTGCTTAATCCGTAGACATATTTACTAGAAAAAAAAATGTTTTTTTCCCTGTTTTTGTAGGACTTTTGTAGTTTTAGTCACACATTTAGGATTATGAGTCATTTTTATTTATTTTTTTCTGTGTTTAAGAAGTACAGGTACAGTTTTCTTATTTTCCTTGAATATAGACATCTGTTTTATCAACATTGTATGTTTAAAAACTATGTTGTCCCTATTACATCTACCTGTTCAGATTTATCAAAAATCAATTAACTATATATGCATGGATCTTCTTATTGTGTTCACTGATCTTTATGTTTATCTTTGTACAAATATAACACTGTCATCACATCTACAGTTTTATAAGTGTAAGTTATTCATCCATAAGTAACTGTCTTATTCTAATTCCCTTGCATTTTAACATAAAATTGCTTTAGAATCAATCTGTATTTATAAAACCTTTGGTTGGAATTTTCATTAGAAATGTCTTCTATCTATAGATCAGCATAAAGATAATTTATCACAACAATGTAATCTCTTCCAGTTCACTAAAATGTTTATCTCATTTGTTATCTTCAATAATCCTCCTCAGCAATATCTTGTGTGCAGGTCTTGTACTTGTAGTTTATAACTGTTAGATAATTTGACCATTTTATTTAACATTTTAAGTGTATTGTTCAGTGTACAAGTTTTGAATATAATTTCTTAAATTTATCATTATATGTTTCATATTCTATTGATATTTTCTGTGATAAAAAATTTAATGCCCAATGTATGTTGCTAGTGTAAAAAATGTGAGTTTATATGTATGCATGTTAAGTGTTGCCCTACTAAGTTCTGTTAGTAATTTAGAATAAATACAAAACTCTTAGTAAAATTGGAGTAAACACTAATCTCTCTCTAATAAATTGCTTAATAGTGTTGGCTTTTTCCCCGTTTTCTTTGCCTTATTATACTGGCTAGGATATTCCATATGATGAAAACTAGAAATGATGAGAAAGAACTCACTTGTCTGTTTTAGACCTTAGGGAGAAAAATGCTAAAAACTCTATCAATGAATAGAATGTGAACTCTGTTTAAATGGAAATAATCTTTGCTGTGTTGAGAAGGTAGCTTTATATTCGTAGTTTTCTTAGAGTTAAAATAAACGATTATTAAATTTTTTAAATGCAATTTTCTGCCTCTATTGAGATGAGTCATGTGATTTTTCCATTAAAAAAATGAACATAACTGATTACATTAATTCACTTTTTAATGTTTTACCAAACTTTTATTCCTAGGATAAAACATACTTGATTGCTATATTCTCCCTTCATAAAATTTTATTAAATATTTTATGTTTGTGTCCTACAGGGATATGTGGCACCCAGTTTTGTTTCTCAGAATGTGTTGTTTTACCACTGGGCTAGTACTGACCTCTTTTTCTATGTTCTATTATCTACAATGTTATGTCGAGAATTTGTATTGTTTCTTCATTAACATTTTACAAATTTGCCAGCAAATTCATCTTTGTCTAGAATTCTCACTTGAGATTATTTTTTCAATACAAATTTGATCGCTTGTAATAGACATATAGCTACTCAAGCTACAGATCTCTTCTGATTGAGGTTTTGTAGTTTATAACTGTTAGATAATTTGTCCATTTTATTTAGCATGTTAAATGTATGGTTTAAAAGTATTTATAATGTTTTCTTTTAAGCCTTTAATGCATTTAGAACAATAGTAATATCCCATTTTAATTGCTAATATTTATAATCTGTGTCTATGTTCTTTTTTATCTGATCCATCTGCCTAGATTTTTTAATTCAATTTTATTGATGTTTTCAAAAGCTTTTGGTTATTTTTGTCTCGTTTTCTGTTTGCTATTTTATTGATTTCCACTCTTACCTGTTTTATTTATTTATTTTTATTTTTAAAAATTTTTTCTTTTTCTAGTATATTTTTTCTGATCATATTTATGTAGGAGTAAGACCATAATCCACAAACTTCAAGTGTCTAAGATAAAACTGTAATATAAAATACAGCATCTTGGGAAGAAAACTATTTTCTTTTGTGTGTATCTTTCTGATGGCCAAAAAAATTTTACTACATTAAAAACACCTGCCGACATCAAGTTCCTATCCTATGACAGCCATACCTTTAAGTCTCTCCATCCTCTGTTCCCAGCCAACCCATGGGCCCCTGTCTTTCTAAAAGTGAGAGACAAGTTTAGGATTGGTGTCTAAAAACCATGAATTCTCTGGCATCATGTTCCCTGGAAGTAATGTTTCAAGAGAAGTCCATTCCATCCCCATATTTCCAATAATTAAAAAAAATACCAATTTATTGAGTGTCTACAATTGCTTTACAATTTTTAAATAATGAGTTTTAGAAAAGCAGTAAACAAAATCAATCCTTTATTTTCAAAGATAAATATTTTTAAAAGGAAGTACAAAATAGTGTCAAAATGGAAAAATTTGCATTCAACATTTTATTGTAGATTTTTAATAGTTTATGCATATAACTTCTAGTTAAAATTGCACATGGTCCTTAATATTTTAAGATTATATTTAAGCCTAATTGTAGCATATATGAGTACAAATAAATGTTGAAAAGAAGAAATATAATTAATATAATATAAATATAATAAATTAATGATAGTTAATAGACTTCTGAAAATATGTAGGTAAAAATAATTCTTTTCTCCAATGGAATATGTGTATTAACTGAGTAGTGATTAAAAGCAAATGTGTTAAAATAACTTCTATAAAGTAATGGTGTATGCAGTTCGTCTATTTAGTGCTATATGTCAAACTTTCAATTACACTCATTATTGGATGTCAAAGTTTGCAGAGATTATTTTTCTTTGCAAGCATTCTGCTTAAATTCATAACTCCTTTAGCATCTCCTTACTATTTAGCTGCCATACAAATGAATATGGTAAGTGTAATTTAAAACTTGTGTTAAATTGGCATTATGTAAACAAACTTACAGAGGTAGTATTGGATTGATATTTTAATTTTACAGCCAACTTCTACTGGTAATAGGAATACATATACCACTTTCACTTCTGTCTTGTTTCTCACTACAATATTATGTCCCTGCTCCTTCTTGCTCTCATGAGGGAGGAAATAAATTCTGTAGGCAGTACTGTAGTTATATTCCAGGTACATTTCTCGTAGGTGTTGAGTATATAATTAATCTCTTTATGGGTGTGTAATAACAATGATATTATCCATATAGTAATTTTTCTGATACTTTATTATTATTATTATTATTTATTACTTTAAAGATGTGGGGCACAATTCGGGATAGGTATACAAGTGGTCATGGTACAGGTAAAGTCAGGGCCTCCCTTTGGTCCTCACTTGGCCTGGTTTGAGATCAGGTAATCTTACTGATGGTATGTGCTCCCTCCCACTCGTCTGGCAGGTTCCAGCTACTGCCAATCCCTTTCTTATATTATTATAACAGTTCGGGGTCTGCTCAGGAGTGCGAACATGTGGTACTCAGTTCTTAGTTTCTGTGATAGATCACTGAGTATTATAGACCCTAAATCCATGCAAGTTGCTGCGAAGTTCATAATTTTGTCCTTCTTTATGCTGCATAATATTCCATCATGTATATACATGACAATTTTCTTTTCCTTTTTTTTTTTTTTGAATTGGAGTCTCACTCTGTCGCCCAGACTGGAGTGCAGTGGCCGCTCCCAGCCACCGCAGCCTCAACCTGCTGGGTTCCGGAGATCCTTCCGCCTCCGCCTTCCAAGTAGCTGGAACTACAGGTATGCGCTACCACGCCCGGCTAATTTTTTATTTATTGTAGAGATGAGGTCTCGCCTGCCCAGGCGGGTCTCGAACCCGCGGGCTCTGGCAATCCACTCACCTCAGCCTCCCAAAGGCGTGGGATTACAGGCTGAATCACCGAGCTCCGCCATGTATGACAATTTTTTAATCCAGTCCATTCCCATTTCAACGGGCAGCACAGTTGGTTTCATGTTTTTGGTATTGCAAAAAGTGCTGAAAAAAATATGTGGGAACAGATATCTTTTTCGTAGAATGATTTGAGTTCCTTCAGGTATATTCCCAAAAGAGGGATTGGTGGGTTGTATGGAAGATCAATTTTTAGATATTTTAGGAATAGCCACACTGTTTTCCACAGAGGTTGTACTAGTTTACACTCCCACCAGCAGTGTAGAAGTGTTCTCTTTTCCCTGCATCCTTTCCAGCATCTGTTGTTTTTGAGTTATTGATGATGCATCCTAACTGGAGTTAGGTGATTTCTCAGTATAGTTTAAATTTGCATTTCTTTGATGATTAGTGAGACTGAGCATTTTTTCATGTATCTGTTGACTGCTCATGTGTCTTCTTTTGAGAAGTATCTATTCATATCTTCTGTCCACTTTTTAATAGGTTGACTATTTTTTCTTTTTGACAATTTGACTTCGTTGTTGGCAAATATTTTTTCTCATTCTGTGTATTTCCTCCTTGCTCTCTTGATGTTAGTTTTGCTTTGCAGAAGCTTTTCAATTTGATGAAGCCCCACTTGTCTATCTTATCTCTTAAGGCACGGATATTTGAGGTTGTGATCAGGAATTGGTTACCAACTCCAATTTCCATAAAAGTGGTTCCTGCATTTTCTGAGATTCTTATAGTTTGAGGTTTTATGTTAGGGTCTTTGATCCATTTAGATTAGATTTTTGTGTATGGTAATAGGTAGGGGTCTTGTCTTAATCATCTGCATGTGGTCAGCCAGTTTTCCCAGCACCATTTACTGAATATGTTATCCTCTCCCCAGTGGTTGTTAATAAAGACTTTGTTGAAGATGAGTTGGTTGAGACATTGAGGTTTTCCTTCTGGAATCTCTATCCCATTCCATTGATCTGTATGCCTGTTCTTGTACCAGTACCAGGCTTTTTTGTCGATTGTAGGCTTATAATTGAGTTTAAAGTCTGGAATTTTCATATCTCTCGCTTTCTTTCATTTGCTAAGGATTGTTTTGACTATATGTAGTCATTTGGGTTTCCATATTAATTTCAGTATTGTCATTTCCAGGTCTGAGAAGAATTATGTTGGTAATTTAATAGGTATTGAGTTAAATCTGTAGGTTGCCTTGGGTAGGACGGACTTCTTAACAATCTTAATTCTTCCAATTCGTGAGCGTGAAATATTTTTCCACTTGTATGTGTCATCTTTAATTTCTCTGAGCAGTGATTTAAGGTTTTTGTGTTGTAAAGTTCTTTCACTTCTCTGGTTAAGAAAATGCTGAGGTACTTTTTTTTTTAAATTGTTGTATTGTGAAAGATTGTGATTTTTATTTGGTTTTCTGCCTGTTTGTTGTTGGTTTATAAGTATGCAACTGTCTTTTGTACATTGATTTTATACCCTGAAACTCTGCCAAAGTTCTTTATAAGTGCAAGGAGTTTTTTTTCTGACAGATTCTCTTGGATTTTCAAGGTATAGGATCATATCATCAGTAAAGAGAGATAACTTCTTATTTTCCTATTGGATACTCTGATTTTTTTCTCATCTGATTTACCTAACTAGGACTTTCAACTTTCAATGTTGAATGGGGTTGGACCAAGGGAGTCAGTGAAAATGGGCTGCCTTGTCTTGTTCCAGTTTCTAGGTTAAATGCTTGCAATTTCTGTCTGTTTAGCAATATTTTGGCTGTGGGTTTATTGTAAATGGCTTTTACTATTTTGAGGTATGTTCCCCCAATGCCTAGATGTCAAGGGTTTTTATCAAGATGGGGATGCTGGATCTTATCATAAGCCTTTTCTATGTTGATGTTATAATCACTTGCTTCCTATTTTTACATCTGTTGATGTATTTAATTACATTTATTGTCCTGTGGGTGTTGAAACAATACTGCATCCTAGGAGTGAAGGCTACTAGGTCATGGTGGATGATTGATTTTTGAGATGTATTGTTGGATCCTGGTCTGCCAGGATCTTGTTGAGAATTTTTGCGTCCATGTTCATCAGGGATATTGGCCTGCATTTCTCTTTCTTTGTTGAATCTTTTCCCAATTTGGATATCAGTGTAAAGTTAGCTTGATAAAATGATTTGAGGAGAGTTCTGTCTTTCTTGATTGCTTGGAATACCATCAGCTCCTCTTTGTAAATTTTGTAGAACTCCACTGGAAAGCTGTCTGGTCCAGGACTTTTTTTGGTGTGTAGTTTTCTTATGAGGGAGTCTATTTCCTCGGTAGTTATTGGTCTATTTAATGTCTCAATTTCTTCTAGTTTCATCCTTGGGAGGTTGTGTGATGTCAGAAAATCCTCCATTTCAATTAGGTTTTTTAATTTGTTTTCATAGTTGTGCATAGTAAGCTCTGGTAATTGTTTTTATTTCTTCAGGGTAAGTTTTGACCTGATCTTTTGCATTTCTGATTGTGTTTACTTGATTTTTTTCCCTCTGTTTATTGGTCAATTTCACTGGGGGGGGGTCCATCAAAGAACCAGCTTTTTGTTTCGTTGATTTTTTTTTTCTA
This sequence comes from Carlito syrichta, assembly GCF_000164805.1. Lineage (NCBI taxonomy): Eukaryota > Metazoa > Chordata > Mammalia > Primates > Tarsiidae > Carlito > Carlito syrichta. The sequence continues at coordinate 193,300 of NW_007253788.1, forward strand.
CAATATATTTGTCTTCTATGTGCTGTAATTTGGGGTTTTACTTTGGTGATATGGATTCTTCTGCTAAAGTTAGGGTTTTGGTGGTCTTGTCTTTCCAGCTCCCTTAGGTGATTTGCTAGGCTCTTAACTTGTGTTCTTTTCATTTTCTTGGTGTGTGTCCATAAAGAAATGAATTCCCTTCCCAGTGGTGCTTTCATGGTAACCCAGAGAGTTAAGTAAAATGTGTCTTTATTTTCATTTGTTTCCAGAAAACGTTTTTGTTTTTATAAAGATGTGGGGTACAATCCAGGGGTAGGTATACAAGCATTGATTATGCAGGTACCCTTGTTGATGAGGTATGCCCCTTCTTCCCCTAGCAGTTTCTCTCAACTGACAATCCCACCCCGCTCTTCTGAAAGTTTCCCATTACTGCCAAGTGCTTTCTTATAGTATTATAATTGCTCAAGGTACACTTATGAGTAAGAACATGAGGTACTCTGTTCTTTGTTTCTGTGATAGATCACCAAGTATGATCAATTCCAAATACATCCAAGTTGCTGTAAAGTCCATATATTTGTTCTTCTTTATGGCTGTATAATATTCCATTGTGTATACGTACCATATTTTCTTTATCTAGTCCAGCCTCAATGGGCAATATGGCTGGTTCCATGTTTTTACTATTGCAAATAGAGCTGCAACTAATATACATGTGTAGGTAGGTTTTTGGAGAATGATTTGAGTTCCTCTGGGTATATTCCCAATAGGGGAATGGCTGGGTCATATCGAAGCTCAATTTCTAGTTCTTTCAGAAATCACCATACTGTCTTCCAGAGAGGTTGCACTAGTTTGCATTCCCACCAGCAGTATAGAAATGTTATTTTCCTCCAAATCCTCACCAACCCCTGTTGTTGCTTGTTTTATTAATTATGGCCATTCTTACTAGGGTTAGGTGGAATCTCAATGTGGTTTTGATTTACATTTCTCTGATGATGAGTGAGGCTGAGCACTTTTTCATGTGTCAGCTGCCCATGTATCTTCTTCTGAGAAGTGTCATTCATGTCTTTTGCCCACTTTTTAAAGGGGCTTTTTTTTCCCTTTTGGCACATTTGAGTTCCTTGTAGATCCTAGATGTTAGGCCTTTGTCAGATGTAGAGTTGGCAAATATTTTTTCCCATTCAGTGGGCTGTCTTCCTGCTCTCTTGATGGTTTGTTTGTTTTTTTTGTTTGTATGTTTTTTGCTTTGCAGAAGCTCATTATTTTGATGAAGTCCCACTTGTCTATCTTGTTTCTTAAGGTATTGGCCTTTAAGGTTCTGAATAGGAATTGGTTGACAGTTCCAATTTCCATAAGGGTGTCTCTTGCATTTTCTAAGATTCTTATATTTAAGGTTTTGCATTTAGGTCTTTGATCTATTAAAGTTAATTTTTGTGTATGATGATAGGTAGGGGTCCTGTTTCAATCTTCTGCATGTGGTCAGCCAGTTTCCCAGCACCATTTACTGAATAGGCTACCCTATCCCCAGTGGTTGTTATTGGAGGTTCTGTTAAAGATGAGTTGGTTGAAGAATTCAGGATTTGCTTCTGGAATCTCTATCCTGTTAATTGGTCTATGTGCCTGTTCTTGTATCAATACCAGGCTGTTTTCATTACTGTAGCTGTATAGTAAAGTATGAAGTCTGGGAGTGTGATACCTCCTGCTTTGTTTCTTTTGCTAAGGATTGTTTTGGCAAATTTGTGGTTGTTTATGTTTCCATATAGTTACTGTATTGTCATTTCTAGGTCTGAGAAGAATGATGTTGGTAACATAAGGGGTATTATGTTGAATCGGTAGAGTGTCTTTGGTAGGATAAACATCTTAACAATGTTGATTCTTCCTATCCATGAGAATGGACTATTTGTCCATTTGTGTGTGTCTACTTGAATTTCTTTGAACAGCATTTTGTAGTCCTAATTGTTGTAGGTCTTTCACTTCTCTGGTTAGAAGATGTTGAGGTGTTTAATTTTTTTATTTTTTGTGTGGCTATTGTGAAGGTGATGGTGCTTTTTATTTGAGTCTCTGCCTGTTTGTTGGTGGTGTATAGGAATGCAACTGTCTTTTGCATGTTTATTTTCTACCCTGAGAGTTTCCCAAAGTCCTTTATGAGTGCAAGCAGGTTTTTGACAGAGTCTCTTGGATTTTCAAGATATGGGATCATATCAACACCAAAGAGGGATTACTTGCCTTCCTCTTTTCCTATTTGGATACCCCTGATTTTCTTCTCTTGTCTAATTGCCTGAGCTAGGACCTCCAGTACAATATTGAACAAGAGGGGTGAGAGTGGGCAGCCTTGTCTTGTTCCAGTTTTCAGGGGAAATGTTTCCAGCTTCTGTCCATATAACAATATGTTTGCTGTGGCTTTATTGTAGATGGTACTTACCATTGTGAGGTATGTTTCTTCTACACCTAGGTGTTTGAGGGTTTTTATCAAAAAGGGATGCTGGATTTCATCAAAACCTTTTTCTGCATCTAATGAGATAATCATGTGGTTCTTGCTTTTATATCTGTTGATGTATTTAATGACATTTATGGTCTTGCAAATATTGAGCCAGTCCTGGATCCTGGGGATGAAGCCTACTTGGTCTTGGTGGATGATTTTTGAGATATATTGTTGGGTCTGATTTGCTAGAATCTTGTTGATAATATTTTCATCTATGTTCATCAGGAATATTGACCTATAGTTCTCTTTTTTAATTTGGATCTTTATCTGGTTTGGGTATCAGTGTGAAGTTATCTTCGTAAAATGATTTGGGGGGAATGGAATTTTTTCTCCTCAAATGCCTAGAATACATTCAGTAGGATTGGTATCAGTTCTTCCTTGTATGTTTTGTAGAATTCTGCTGGAAAGTCATCCTGTCCAGGGTTTGTGTTGATAAGTAGTTTTCAAATGACAGAGTCAATTTCCTAGGTTGTTATTGGTCTAAGTAGTGTCTCAGTGTGTTCTTGTTTCAACTTGGGAAGGTTGTGTGATGTCAGAAAGTCCTCCATTTCATTTAGGATATCAAGTTTGTTTCCATACAGGTGTGCATAGTAATCTCTGATAATCTTTTGTATTTCTGCAGGTTCAGTTGTGATTTTATCTTTCATATTTCTGATTGTGTTTATTTGGACTTTTTCTTGGTCATTCTGGCTAGAGGTCCATCAATCTTGTTAATTCTTTCCAAAAACCAGCTTTTCGTTTTGTTGATGTTTTCTATGATATTTTTGTCTTCTACGTCCTGTATTTGGCTCTTATTTTTGTGGTTTGGATTCTTCTGCTAAAGTGGTTTTGGTGGTCTTCTCTTTCTAGCTCCCTTAGGTGATTTGTTAGGCTCTCAACTTCTGATCTTTCCATTTTCCTGATGTTTACTCATAGAGTTATAAATTCCCCACTGAGAACTGCTTTCAGGGCATCCCAGAGTTTTTGGTAAGATGTTTCTTCATTTTCATTTGTTTCCAGGAATCTTTCAATTTCTGTTTTGACTTCAGTGTTGACCCAGTAGTTGTTCAGCATCATGTCCATGTCTTTGTGGGATTTAGGAAAATTTTGGTGGTGCTGATATTTATTTTTATTCCACTGTGGTCTGAGAATGAGCATGGCAAGATTTCTTATAGACTTTGTTTATGCCTTATTTATGGCCAAGGATGTGATCAATCTTGGAGTATGTTCCATGTGGTGATGAGTAGAATGTATATTCTGTGATTGTTTGGTGGAATAATCTGTAGGTATCTATTAATTCCATTTGGTTGAGTGTGAAGTTTAGGTTCTGGATCTCCTTGTTGATTTTTTGCCTCAATGATCTATCTAGGGTATTCAAGTCCCCTGATATAATAGTGTTAGAGTCTATATCCTTTTTTAGTTTACTTAGTAGTTGTTTATAATTTCTGGTGCTCCTGTGATGGATGCAGATATGTTTAGGATGGATATTTCTTGTTGATGGATTGAACCTTTTATCATTATGTAATGTCCTTTTGCATCTTTTTAAATTTTTGATAGCTTAAATGTTGTTCTGTCCTTTATTAAGATTGCAACTCCTGCCTTATTTTGTGATACATTTGCCTGGAAACTCATTTTCCAACCTTTAGCTTTGAGTCTGTGTGTGTCCTTTGAAGTGAGATGAATCTCCTGGATGCAGCAAATAATTGGGTTATGGTTTCTTACCAAGTCCACCATTCTGTGTCTTTTCAGTGGTGCATTTAGTCCATTCACATACAGGTGATTGTTGAAATACAATTGTTTATCCTTGTCATGAGGTTCTTATAAAGTTTTTCCTTTGTTTTCTTGTTTTCTTTTGACTTTGGAGTTAATGTATGTATGTGTCTTCAAGTTTCTTGTTGTGCTGTTTTCTCTGCTGATTCTGTGCTTGCTGTTCTTTTGGGGAGTGTGTTGCCAATCTTTTTCTTCTTTCTTCAGTGCTTAATACCTTTTTTTGTGTTTCCTGTAGAGCTGGTGTGGAAGCTGCATAGTGTCTTAGGGATTGGTTGTCTGGGAAGGATTTTAATTCTCCATTACTGATAAAGCTGAGCTTGACTGGATAAGAAATTCTTGGTTTAAATTGTGTATCTTTGAGGACTTTGAACATAGAGCTCCAGTCCCTTCTTGTTTGTAGTGTATCTGCTGATATGTCTGCTGCTATTCTGATTGGTTTTCCCCGGTAGATAGTCTGATCTTTCTCTCTTGCTACCTTTAGTAATTTTTCTTTTGTACCTATTTCGTGTAGGCAAATTGCTATGTGTGTAGGGGTTGGTCATCTCATTTGATGTCTTTTGATGATTCTCAGTATGTCTTGTGCTTGGCTGGTCACATTTCTGGTGAGGTGGAGAAAGTTTTCTTGGATGACTTCCTGGAATACTTGCTCCAAGTTGTTCTCCATTTCCCTTTCTTCTTCTGGGATACCAATTAGGTATAGGTTCAGCCTCTTGATATAATCACATATCTCTTGTAGGCTTTGTTCTTTCTTTCTGAGTCTTCTTTGTATGTTTTCTGCTGATTGGGTTAATTCCACATTCTGGTCTTCAAGTTCTGAGATTCTTTCTTCAGCAAGATTAATTCTGTTTTCCATGCTTGTCATCTTGTTATTTATTTCCTGGATGAAATTTTTCATTGCCAACATCTCTGTTACAAGTTCTTTCAGTGTTATATCTTATCTTTCTTGAGTCCTATTCACTCTTTCCAACCATTCCCTAATTTCTGTCATATTCTGGGGACAATCTTTGGTGACTTCCATTGTTTGGGCACCAAACAAACTCCTGATTTTTCAGGAGTTTTGTCTTTGGTACACTTGAAATTGCCTGAGGTCTTTCCTTTCACTTTTTCTCATTTGTGACAGATATCTTGTTTTTCTCTTCAATTCTGTTATTCAGTGGGAGAGACTTTTCCTTCTGACATTTGCTCAGACCTCTAGTCTTCCCTGATCTGGGCTCTGGATTTGTTCTATTATGAAATAGGATGGTGGATGGGACGCTTTGCTATTTCTTGTAGTTTTCAAAATTCAAATAAAATGTGGGATTGGGCACTAGGAAGCAGATACCACTTGCAAATTAAAATGTTCACTTATTGTGGTATGTGTTCCCTGAGACCCACTCCCCACTACCACTCTATATGATGATGCAAAGCAGAAACCAATGCAAAAGCAATAGAACACATACACACACTGCAGAACAAACTGAAATAACAACAAAGCGAAACAAAGCAATCAACAACAAAAAGACCCCCAAGAAAACTAAACACACACACACATGCTTACCACAAAGTGAATAGAGAAGAAAAACAGAAAGACCAAAGGGGGGGAAAAAAGAGATTCAGGTCAAACCCTCACACATCTATTGACATTCCCCTTAAACCATAAAAAATTAATATAAAAAAGACCCAGAAGAACTAAAGAACAAAAACCAACAACACAACAAAATTAAAAGATGATCACTCAATCACTTACATACTCACAAAAACAGAAAACGACAAAAGAAGAAAGAACAGAAAAAGAAAATAAAAATAAATGTGAGGGGAGATGCAGATCAAACCCTCACATACACATTCATGTACAAAGGAAAAATATGTATATATATTTTTTGAGTTGGAGTCTCACTCTGTCACCCAGACTGGAGTGCAGTGACCGCTCCCGGCCACCGCAGCCTCGACCTGCTGGGCTCCTGCAATCCTTCCGCCTCAACCTTCCAAGTAGCTGGAATTACAGGCAAGTGCTACCACGCCCAGCTAATTTTTTTGATTTATTGTAGAGATGAGGCCTGTCCAGGCGGGTCTAGGACCTGCGGGTTCAGGCAATCCACTCACCTCAGCCTCCCAAAAGCGTGGGATTACAGGCTGAGCCACCGAGCCTGGCGCAAAAATATTTTTAAAATAGATGAACTAACAAGCCAACAGTCAAAAAATTTGTCTTCAATTTTAAAATAATTGAAAATTTCAAAAACAAAAACAACAGCAAGCAAACCAAAAAAAACCCCACAAAAAACCCTGCTGTCTTGTGGTAGGCTTTGTAATTGTTCCTCTAATCAGGTCTCTCCTGCAGAGCCACCTTTCACTCTCTCCTCAGGAAATGAAGCAGGGAAGGAGGAGTGACAGTGGAGGTGGGTGGGGCTGCAGGCCTCCCCTCCCACTCTCATATGATCAGGGAGATCTCTGGTGGGGGGTATGGGACTGCCTCTTCCCCAGGTATGTACTCTCACCGGGGTGTCACAGCCAGGATTTCCTTGAATGGAACTCTCCTTTTGCGACTGATGTCCAGGCTCCTCCAGGGTTTGGCCTTCTCAGTCATGGCTCAGTTGTGTGGGTCTGATGTTCAGAGGATTGCTGGGAAGGAGGGGGTTTGGTTCAGCCCCAGACTCACTACTGATCTCTCTGGAGTTCTTCCTCCTCCTTTTCTGGTCACACCCTTTGTCCTACAGTTGGATCAGGGTAGGAGGTGGGGCATCTGTAACTCAGCACTCCTCAGGTACCTCTGAAGTTTGTGTTTTCAGGATATTCCCTTTGGGCCATGATCAAGCCCTGAGTAGTTGATCCGCCAGTAACAAAGATCGGATCCGTTGGTCTGTGATAAGAAAGTCAGAGCAGTTTCCTGCCCCACCTTCAATATGGTGGTGGGGTGCCCCTCTTGTCCTCTTCTATGGGGACATGCCTCAGGACTCTGTCTGCAGCCCCTTCCAGTGCCCTGCAAGGTGCTGAAGTGATAAGGCAAAGCCCAGAGCAGTCTCTTTCCTGCTTCAATGGTGAGGGAGCACCTGGGGCAATAGTGTCTCCATGCTGCTTTTCCAAAGGAAAACTTCTGTCTGTTTTGAAAAAAACAATGGTGCTCTGTTTCTGTGACCAAGGAAGAGCCAGGGACAAAGGAGAGAAGCTGCAGCACCTGCTATTGCACCAGAGGCCTGGCCACCTGCTCACGATCCCGACTTAGACAGTCTCTCCCAACATTTTCTTGCCAGGGAAGGTTTGGTGATTAAAAAAAAAAAGAAAAAAGAAAGAAAAGGAAAAGAAAATGACACTCAACTTCTGTGGCCTGAGAATCACTAGATTCCAAGCCCAGAAACTTTGGTACCAGCCACTGCACCAGGAGAGCCCTGGCCACTAGCTCCCTAGCCCTCACTCAGTCAGTCACTCACATGCTCACTCACTTACCAGCACATACATAAAAATTTTCCATACACTCACTCACACACATGGGGACTTGCATAGTCTGACTGGGTCAGTTGCCGTCTTTTCCCGTCTCCCCCAGAAATATTTTAATTTATGCTTTGATTTCGTGTTGACCCAGAAGTTGTTCAACGTCAAGCTATTTAGTGTCCAAGTCTTTGTGGGTTTTGGGGGAGATTTATTGGTGTTGGTATATATATTTTTTTCTACTGTGGCCTGAGAAGTTGCATGACTGTATTTTGGTCTTATGGAATTGGCATGACTGTATTTTGGTCTTATGGAATTGGTTGATGCTTGATTTATGTCTGAGGATTTTGTCAATCTTAGAGTACATTCCAGGTGTTGATGAGTAGATTGTATAGTCCTTGGTTGTTGGCTAGAGTGTTCTGTAGACATCTATTAAATCCATTTGGTCAAGCATCACATTGAGTTTCTGCATCTCTTTGTTGATTTTTTTGCCTCAGTGATTTATCTAGGCTTGCTAGGTATTTAAGTCCCCAACTATAATACTGTTAGAGTCAATATGTTTTTTTTTAGTTTATGCTAATGCTCCTATGCATATATGTTGGGTGCATATATATTTAGGATGGATATTTTTTATTGATGTATTGAACATTTTGTCATTATGTGGTGTCCTTCTATATCTTTTTAAATTTTTGATAGCTTGAAGAATATTTCGTCTGAAATTAAGATCATGACTTCTGCTTTTTTTTCTGTTTCATTGGCCGGAAAATTTGTTTTCCATCCTCTAACTTTGAGTCTGTGAGTGTTTATTCTGGTGAGATGAGTCTCCTGGAGGCAACTTGTTGTTACATCATGTTATTTTAACTCGTTGCCATTCTTTGTCTTTTCAGTGGTGCATTTAGTTCATTCACATTCAGGCTGACTATTGAGATGTGAGAGTTTATCCTATCACGAGGTTTTAAGAGTTTGTTACTGTTGTTGTTTGTTTATTTGTTTGTTGGTTTCCTTTTGAATTTTGTGTTGATATATGTGTGTTTTCAATCTTTTTCCTGCTTTCTTGGGTAAAGCATGGTCATTCTTTTTTGTTTTTCCTTCTTCTGTGCTAATACTTTAGACAGCATAAACTGTTAGGGATTGAATATGTGGAATGGATTTTAATTATCCATCACTGATGAAACTTAACTTAGCTGGGTAGAAAATTCTTGTTGAAATTGTTCATCTTTGACACCTTTGAAGATTGGACTCCAGTCTCTTCTAGATTTTAGTGTTTCTGTGGATAAGTCTGCTGCTGTTCTTACTGAGCTTCTCTGGTAGATTGTCTGACCTGTGTCTTTTGCTGCCTTATTTTTTCTTTTATACTTACTTTGTGTAGTTAATTACTATGTGTCTAAGAGTTGGTCTTCTCATCTGATGCCTTGCAGGTGTTCTCTGAATCTCTTGTGTTTGTATGGTTGTGTCTCTAATGAGATGGTGTCTTTTTATTGTCTAATTGCATTGGTAGCACCTACAATTCAATTATAATTTATGGTGATAATAATGGAATTTCTGATGATAATGAAAGTGCTTCTCATTTGTCTTTTCCTTTTCTCATTAACAGTAAAACTGCTTTTGAGTTTGAGACGCACTTAAATATTTTATGTCAAAGTATTCTTCTTTATCAGTATTTAAATATTTTTAATCAAAAAGAAAGTGTTTCCTAAAATTATTTTTTGTCCTCAGAGATCATTACATCATACTTTTTAAAAATGAATTTGTGTATTGAATTACTTCAAAACTTGTTTTCAAAACTTCCTTCATGATACCTGCCATACATTATCTTGTTTCATGGTTTTTAGGTGAATGAATGATGTTTCTTCACTAGAAATATAGTCCTCTGAAGGCAGCATCTGTCTCTGATTCATCCTTATATCTTTATATCTGCCTAAAGTGGAGCAGAGTGTTCTACCTGTTAGTTACTTAACAGTTGTTTATTAAGTAAATGAATAAATGGATGAATGATCTTTGAATGCAGTATGGATTGGATCATTGTATGCAAAGTCAATGAAATACTTCAATTTCAGAGATACTTAAATTTTGCTTAAGAAATCGTGAATATTAGAGTTGAATTGTTATGCACACAAAGATATAGCTCCTACCATGATATGTGCACATAGTAATAAGTATATAATTAGAAGGTCTATATGAAGATCTAACCCAAAGGTTATTTTTTAAACTTTTATTTTTTATAGATACATAATATTTGGGGGAATACATGTGATATTTTGTTATAGTATATGTAATGATCAAATCTAGATACTTTTTATCTCAAATATTTATTCTTCTTTTGTGACGGGAGTATTTTAAATCTTCTTTTTTAGCTATTATAAAATACACAATAAATTATAGATAACTATCATCATCCTATTGTGCTAGTAAACACTAGAACTTATTTCCTTGACCTAACTGTATTTTTGTTTTAAAAAAAATTATTTTTGCATGCAACTCTCATCCTCCTGTTCTTACAAGCCTCTGATAACCACCATTTTATTCTCTATTTCCATGAGAAAAATTATTTTTAGTTTCCAAATTTGAGTGAGAACATGTGATATTTGACTTTCTGTGCTTAGTTTATTTCACTTAACATAATGAACTCCAGTTCTATTCGTGCTGCTGCAAATGATGAAATTACATTCTTTATATGGCTGAATGATATTCTATTGTATATATACCATATTTTATTTAGCCATTCATCCACTCCTGAACATTTAGTTTGATTTTATGTCTTAACTATTGTAAATAGTGTTGTGATAAACATGGGAGTGATGATATCTCTTGGATAGGCTATTTTTTTTTCTTTTAGATATATATCCAGAAGTGGGATCCCAGTGCTGGAACATATGATCATTAAAAGGGCTATTATTAAAAAAAGAGAAAATAATAATACTGGTGAGGAAGTGGAAAAAGGGGAGTGTTTGCACAATGTTGATGGGAATATGGATTGGTATGACCTTTAAGGAAAACAGTATAGCATTTCCTCAAGAAGTAAACAAATTTTTTTCTTTACATATGTAATTTTGGTCAAGTGTTTATAGTCTCATTCAAACAATATTAAAGTTGAGAACATTCATTTTTCTCATACCATTAACTTTTATAATTGTTTAACAAATAAAATTTGTTTATTAGATCAAAATAATGAAAAAATAAGGATTTAAGATTGTGAATGATGAAGTATTTTTATAATTATTTAGTACAAATCTACAAAATATGTCTGTCTTACCAAGGTTAAAGACAGATGCAGACATTTAAATAGAAAATATTACAGCATAAATTGTCATAGAGAAGTAGAAAAATAATAACTTTTTATGATTTTATGCTAGAGGAGTGTCTTAACATAAGACATTTGCTGCTGCAAATGACAAGACTTCTTTTTACTCTTTTTATGCCTGAGTAATAATTTTTTTAGCCATTCACCTACTGATGAGCACTTAGGTTGATGAACACAGGTCAAAACAAGTCAGAGCTAGGGGACCAAAAAACAACAATATCAATAACATTAATTTTTCTGGTATAAAATAATTGATTTTTATCTGAGAATAACATACATTGGTATAAAATTATGCTTCAAAGTTAGATTATCAAAATACATTGTAATATTAAAAAGTTTTATCATCAAAATTGTACATTTCTTGATATTTAATTAACATTAGTGCAAAGATTTTTTTCAGCATATTACATATAAAGGGTGGATAAAGGACAGCATAATATCTCTGTTTATAATAAAAGTAGCTGAACACATTAATATAAACATCTATAAATATTGTGAAACTCAAAAGGGGAAATGAGGTGAGAGAAGACCAATGACAAATCTATGAAACTGTGGTTATGAAAAGCTACATATTTTATATCAGAAAGAATTATTTAGATGACATATATGTAAAAATTAGATATGAAGTAAAATTCTATGCAATATATAAAATAAATGTTACAACAATTTTTGTTGTTGTTGTTCTAAGGGCAATAATTCCCTTTTCAATTTTTATGAACCAAGTTGATTTAATATTAAGAAAATTCATTTAAAGAATAATGTGGGGGCTCATGTGTCTTCTTTTGAGAAATGTCTATTCATATATTTTGCCCACTTTTTAATAAGGCTGTTTGTTTTTTCTTTTCAGCACGTTTGATTTCCTTGTAGTGCCTAGATGTTAGGCCTTTGTCAGATAAACAATTGGCAAATATTTTTTCCCCGTTCTGTGAGTTGTCACCCCGCTCTCTTAATGGTTTCTTTGGCTTTGCAGAGGCTTTTTAGTTTTATGAGGTCCCACCTGTCTATCTTATTTATAATGGCATGGGCACTTGGGGTTTTGATAAGGAACTGGCTGCCAGTTCCAATTTCCATAAGGGTGTCTCCTGCATTTTCTAAGGTTCTTAAGTTTGAGGTTTTACATTTAGGGCTTTGATCCATTTAGAGTTGATTTTTGTGTGTGGTGGTAGGTAGGGGTCTTGTTTTAATCCTCTGCATGTGGTTAGCCAGGTTTTCCAGCACTATTTACTGAATTTCTTCTCTCCCCAGTGGTTTAGTGAAAGCTTTGTTGAAGATGAGTTGGTTTTGAAATTAAGGTTTTGGTTCCAGAATCACTATTTTGTTCCATTGATCCACATGCCTCTTCTTAAACCAATACCAGGCTGTATTGATTATTGTAGTCTTATAATAATTACTATAATAATATTATAATAAAACTTTATTATAATAAAATTTTAGAGTCTGGAGGTGTGATACCATTTGCCAAAGATATATGAAAAAATGTTCAGCCTCACTAGGCATCAAAGAAATGCCATTTAAAATTACACTGAGATTCCACCTAACTCCAGTTAGGATGGCTATCATCAATAACACAAAAAACAACAGATGCTGGAGAGGATGCAGGTAAAAGGGAACACTTCAGTTTCCTTCTGTTGGTGGGAGTGTAAACTAGTTCTGTCTCTGTGGAAAACACTGTGGCTATTCTTAAAAGATATAAAAATCGACCTTCCATGTGACCCAGCAATTCCCTTCTGGGAATATACCTGGAGGAACTCAAATCATTCTACAGAAAAGATACCTGCACACACATGTTTATTGCAGCACTATTCACAGTAGCAAAAACATGGAACCAACTGTGCTGCCCATTGAAGCTGGACTGGATAAAAAAAATGTGGTACATTTACATGATGGAATATTGCCTAGCCATAAAGGATGACAAAATTATGAACTTTGCCACAACTTGGATGGATTTAGAGTCTATAATGCTCAGTGATCTATCACAGAAACAAGAACTGAGTACCACAAGTTTTCACTCATGAGAGTACACTGAACAATTATCTTAATACTATAAGAAAGGAATTGACTGTAGTGAGCAATTGCCAGAGGAGGGAGAGGTGCACTTCATCAAAAAGGGTAGCTGATCTCAAACCACGTGAAGTTGGGACCAAAGGGAGGCCCAAACTTTACCTGGACAATGACCATTTGTATACCTAACCCTGAATTGTACCCCACATCTTTAAAATAAAAATTGAAAAAAAAGTGGTACAAATGCAAGAATCCCAAATGTACTGCATGAATTCTTTTGTCTAGGTATCTGAATGAATCATTTGCAAAGATACAGTTTGACATTTTGAAACTATTTCGCACTTAAAATTGAATGTTTATATTCTGTTAATATATTACAAAACAGAAAATAATGAATTCAGAAAAAATAATTTACACATTAAGGAGAATATTGCACGTGTGCATGGAAACATGTTTCATTAGAGATATTGTGGTATATGCAAATTACGTGTCATATAAGCAAACAGCTTATATTTTTTATTTATTTTGAGTCAGGGTCTCACTGTCACCTAGGCTGGGGTACAGTGGCACAATCATGGCTCACCACAGCCTTGATTTCCTCAGCTTAAGTGATCCTTCCACCTCAGCCTCAGAAGAAGCTGGGGCTACAGGTCTGCACTACTTCACACCTGTAGAGACAGGGTATCACTGTGTTACCTAGGTCTGTCTAACTCCTAGACTCAAGCAATTCTTCTGTTTCAGCCTTCCAAAGTGCTGGGATTACAGGCATGAACTACTGTGCCTGGCCTCCAAACAGCTTTTAACCATTCATAAGTATTCTATTCTGTTATCATAGATTTTTTTTTTCTCCAAGGAAGTGTCAGTTATTTAAGGAAAGAAATCGGATATAAATAAATATGTACAAACATATAAATGTGTGTATGTATACATGTAAATTCAAGTATATGAATAGATGTGTACAAACCTATACACTGGAAAGTGTGTGTCTATATGCATAGCATGATAATAGCAAAATTTTCCAGAAGCTAAGTGTAAATATCTTAAACAGGTGGTAGTTACCTTAAACACCACCATTTAAATAAATGCCTGAAGATATAACAACTCCCAGTTCACCTAGTTCTGTAGTTTTGGATTTATTTGATCAATTGCTTCCATCTGCCCTTCATTTGAAAGAATTTCATCAAATACTTGCTTTATTTCTTCATAAGAGGAAGGATAAAGTATAAGATCTGAGAAAATAAAAGCTCAGTGTTTTATAGCATTTTCAATTCTAATCAAAGCCAATGGTATTTGGCATATTGTCTTGTTGATTTTTTGTCAACCCCAATAGCAAAAGAGTGGCAATTTAAAAAATTGAGATTATATATAGTTGCTCAATTCACAACTCTTACTTGATAGAAGTTTAAATATTTTAGTGCAAGTTTTTCTGAATTGGTTTCTACACAAGGGTCACTTTGAATATAATATTTCATCTAACAATTTTTAGACCTACTTTGCACTATGAGTATTGTTTTAAAAACTAGTTCCTTATCAAATACGGATATACTTCAGAGATATTGTGGGTTCTATTCCAGACCACCACAATAAAATAAGTACCACAATAAAGCAATTTACAGTTTTTGTTTCCCAGTGAATAAAAATCGCATGTTTTCACTATAGTGTAGTCTATTAAGTGTGAAACAGCATTATGTATAAAAAGCAACATATACCTTAATTAAACATACCAATGATTATTGATCTTTCAGTGAGTTGTACTCTTTCTGTTGGTGGAGAGTCCTGCCTCAATGCTGATGGCTGCTGGCTGATCAGGGTGGTGGTTGCTGAAGGTCGGGATATCTGTGGCAATTTCTTACCATAAGACAACAACAAAGTTTGTTGCATCTATTGGATCTTCCTGCCATTAAATATTTTTCTGCAGCATACGATGATGTTTGTTAGCATTTTGCCTATAGAAGAACTTCTTTCATAATTGGAGTCAATCTGCTCAAACCCCGCCACTGCTTTATCAACTAAGTTTGTGAAATATTTGAGCATTTTTGTTGTCATTTCAACAATGTTCACAGTATCTTCACCAGGAGTAGATTTCATTGCAAGAAACCACTTTGCTCATTCATAAGAAGCAATTCTTCTATTTATGTTTGATTACGAGATTGCCACAATTCAGATATTCCAGGCTCCACTTCTAATTATAATTCTTTTGTTACTAGCACACCTGAAATTATATTCCTCACTGAAATTTTCAACTTTTGGAAGTAATCCACAAGAGTTGGAAACTTCCTCAAACTCGTCTTCATGTTGGTATTTTGATTTCCCTTCATGAATCTGAAATGTTCTTCTTAATGACATCTTGATTGGTGAATCCTTTTCAGAAGATATTTTGTTTACTTTGCACATATCCATCAGCAGTAACACTATCTATGGCAGTTATAGCCTTACAAAATGTATTTCTTAAATAATGAGTTGAAAATCAAAATTACTTCTTGATCCAAGAACTGCAGAATGGGTGTTGTTTTAGCAGAAAGGAAAACATTAATCTCCCTGTACATGTCCTTCAGAGCTCTTGAATGACCAAGATCTTGTCAATGAGCAATAATATTTCAAGGTAAATATTTTTTTTTCCCCCTAATCACTAAGTCTCAAAAGTGAGCATGCAATATTTGGTAAATCATTCTGCAAATAGATATGCTGTTATGCAGGTTTGTCATTCCATTTCTAGAGCATAAACAGTGTTGATGTAGCATAATTCTTAAGGGGCACTGATATTTTTGGAATGGAAAGTGAGATTTGGTTCAACTTAATGGCACAAGCTAGGCCAGGTGGGGGTTCAAGTCTATAATCCCAGCGCTTTGGGAGGCCGAGGTGAGAGGATTGCCTGAGCCCAAGGATTCAAGACTAGCCTGGGCAACTTGGTGAGACCTCAACTCTATATTAAATCAAGAAAAATTAGCTGGGCATGGTGGCACATGCCTGTAGTTCCAGCTTCTTGGAAGACTGAGGCAGAAGGATTTCCTGAGCTCAGCAGGTGGAGGTTGTGGTAGCTGGGAGCATTCCACTGCATTCCAGCCTTGGCTTGGGTG
>NW_007253788.1:209304-219905 GCF_000164805.1 Carlito syrichta
AAAAAAAAAAAAAAAAAAAAAAAAAGGCACCAGCTAACAAGAGGGTCAGCCTGTTTTTGAAGCTTTAATGTCAGGTTTGACTTCTTCATAGTTATGAAAGTTCTAGGTGGCATCTTCTTCCATTACAAGGTTGTTTCATGTACATTGAAAATCTGCTTTCAATATAGCCACCTACATCAACGGTCTCAGCTAGACCTTCTAGAGAACTAGCTGCAGCTTCTCCACCAGCACTTGGTGCTTCACATTGTACTTTTGTGTTGCAGAGATAGATTATTTCCTTCAACCTCATGAATCAACCTCTCTTGACGTCAAACTTTTCTTCTGCAGCTTCCTCACCTCTCTTAGCTTTCTCAGAACTGAAGAGAGTCAAGACCTTGTTCTGGTTAAGACTTTGGCTTAAGGGAATATTGTGGCTTATTTGCTCTTCTATCTAGACCACTCAAACTTTCTCTATATCAGTAATAAGACTGTTTTTCTTTCTTATTGTGTATTCACTGGAGTAAGACTTTTAATTTTTTCAAGAACTTTTCCTTTGCGTTCATAAGTTGACTAGCTGTTTGGGGCAAAAACCCTAGCTTTCAGTCTATCTCAGCTTAATCTCACTAGCCTTAATTATTTCTAGGTTACAATTCAAAGTGGGAGACATGCGACTCTTCATTTCACTTGAACACTTAGAGGATATTGCTAGATTATTAATTGACCTGATTTCAAAATTGTGTCTCAGGATTAGGCCCAAGGAACGGTGTGGGGGCTGGTCCAAGGAACAGTAGGCCCAAGGAACGGTGTGGGGGCTGGTCAATAGAATAGTTACAACACACAACATTTATCAACTAAGTTGACTGTCTTATATATAGGTGTAGACTGTGGGTGTCTCAAAGCAATTACAATAGAGACAGCAAAGATCACTGATTACAGATCACCTTAACAGATATAAAAATAATAAATTTTTTTTAATATTGTAAGAATTACCAGTTTGTGACACAGAGGCATGACGTGAGCTGTTGGAAAATGACACCTGTTGAATTACTCGATGCAAGGTTTCCACAATGCTTCAATCTGGAAAAATAACTGCAAAGTGTAACAAAGTGAAACACAATAAAGAGAGATCTGCCTACAGCTGGGACAATAGGAAGCTGAATGAGAAACTTTCAAGTCAGATTGCTGATTTTAAGTTTTTGGCCATTTTTTTGCACAGATCTAGTGCCTTAAATTATTACCTCATTATAATATTGTTCATGCAGTGCTGGAGGAGAAAAAATACAGTGGAGTCTAAAGCAATCAGTATCTTGGTAGTGGTTAGATAGTTGCTTTTTATTAGTTTAGTTTATACTATTTCAATTAAATGCTATAGACATGCAAAATTAGTTTTCTTTTTTATCTTTAATATAAGAACATTGCAAAGATTAACACATGTTCAATGCAATCCTTGAAATACTGAAATTATATTTTGAAATAACCACCAATCCCCTATTTTTCTCATTTTCATGTCACCAGACTCCCAATTCCAAGCTAATCTGATAAAAATCCTGATGTGTTTGCTTTTCATCCTTTAGAATCAAATCTTGAAGGATTTATGGTTGATTTTCCTTACTGAAGAATAATTTAAGTCATAACTGCTCAACTAGGGTGACATTTTGTAACAGTGTCTTACAATCATATAGATTAACAGTCTACAAAGCTATTTCAAAAATCAAAAACATGTGAAATTTATATGCATGTAGCAAATTCTTGTGCACACACATATAAATATTGTATTTGGGCTATCATGGTTATGAATAGGTCAAAGTTTAATATTATTATTTTAATAATAAAAATGAAAACACTGTCACATGTTTTCTGATTAAATCTACACAAAATTTTATTCAAATTGCAATGTTCAATATCAATCAAAATAACATTGTAATGCTCATACCAAAATTATTATTAATGAAAAATTTTTTGTTATAAATAATTCAGAGACAGTCTATCAGAAATATAAAATTTAATACTGGGTCCACTATTTTGGAATCTATGACACATATATGTTGTTTGAGTTTCTAAAACATCACACTACTAAAAGTTCAGTATGGACAATGTTATGGAGTATAAGTTTAAAAGACACAATTGTTAATTAGATTGAGATAAGAATCTTAAAGGCATTAAACATACTTCTAGCAAAGTTGGGGGTCACTCATATGAGGAGCGTTTTTGTTGTTCTCTACAGATGATTTTCTTAGAACAAGGAAGGGGACACTAAGCTATCAGTAGCTGTAGTATTGTTGTTCTATTCTTTCTCCAAATATTATTTATGATTACAAAATATTTAAGGAATATGATTTTGAAGAGGCTACACATTTGACCCAGAATGATGTGGCATTGTTCTAGAACCCAGAGATCTTCACTGAGACACACCTATTGCAACTCCCCAACAATCTATCCAGACATCTTTATATCATAAACACTTGTTGGACCACAGCTTGCACCCGCTGGAGAGCCCTTTCAAAACCTTCTCAGTCACCTGGATAGCCTTCTCAGTCACCTGGAAAATAAATCAGAGAAGCATACCCAAGTGTATACATTCTCTTCAAATTTCAAAGGTAGCTAATAAAAACATTGTGCCACTTTTCTTTTATGAAAATTTGCAATCAATTATTTTATCTTTCCTTGTTGCTGTTGTCATCCATGAGACGTCTCAGCATGTG
This sequence comes from Carlito syrichta, assembly GCF_000164805.1. Taxonomy (NCBI): domain Eukaryota; kingdom Metazoa; phylum Chordata; class Mammalia; order Primates; family Tarsiidae; genus Carlito; species Carlito syrichta. The sequence goes on from NW_007253788.1 coordinate 211,986, forward strand.
CAAGACCACTGGCCCCTAATAGTTCCCTGATGATAAAAATACCTTTGGAGAATTTGTTATCCTCCTGCCTCTGGTGTGCATTTGTCTCACAAGACAGTCTGACATGTTTACCACTTACTAAAGAAGGCCTATTAACATGATGTCAAGACAGTACAGCAGAAGATGTTTTGTCAAATGTTAGTACAAGTAAAATGTATTTGGACTATATAGTAATAGGAAGCAGGGGAGTTAATGCTTCCTTGGGGCAAGATTAAAAATAATCACTATAGCATGGTGTTCCTTCTTGACGGGTCTAAAAGAAGACAATCACAAGATCAATCACTGAGAATCAAGTGTGAGAGGCAGTGGTGATCTGTTCCAGACCAAGTGAGGTAGTGCACCAAACCAAGTGAGGCAGTGCAGACTGGGGTTGCAATTTATTTTGATGTTTAAGTTAGTTCATCATCTTCTGCCATGATATCTTGTTTTTGAAGATGTAATTCTAACCTTTTAAAGAGAAGATATGGTGGGTACCACCAGCGCTGCATTTTTTTTTTTTTTTGAGTTGGAGTCTCACTCTGTCACCCAGGCTGTACTGTAGTGGCATGCTCATGGCCACTGCAGCCTTGAGCTGCTGGGCTCAGGCGATCTTTCTGCCTCAGCTTTCCATGTAGCTGAAACTACAGGCATGCTTATTTTTTGATTTGTTGTAGAGATAAAGTTTCGCCAAGTTGTCCAGGCTGGTCTCGAACCCATGGGCTCAGGCAATCCTCTCACCTTGGTCTTCCAAAGAACTTGGATTATAGACATGAGCCACTGTGCCTGGCTGCATTCTTAGTTTGTGTGAATGGTCCTAACCTTTATTTGTGCTTGGGATAAAGTATTGCTTCAGTTGTGTTAATTTGGTCAAGAAAGAGAACTTTCACTTCCACTCTACCTTTCCCACAATAATGACTCTTGCTGCACAGGTAAGGGAACTTAATTTCAGGGTTCTGTTCATTGCTAATTACAGCTATCTCAATAATACACTCAGGAATATGAGAAATAATCAGAGTTTGGATCTGTAAACTCATAGACTTCCTATAAAATGGCCTTGAACCACGACCAAGTCCTTCTCACAGTGCTTCTGCACAATCCCACTGTAAGAAGAGAACTATAATTGCATTTTGGGTCTTCTGATATAAGTGTCTCCCTAGACTCTATATCCAACAATCCTTGAAAGATGTTATTCTCCAATGTGTAATTACACTGATAAATTGTTGTGTATCTATTTAAGAAATTGTGACTAATTTTATTTGCTGTAACATTACAAGATGCTTCCCAAGAAGATACAACCACTTCCTGTGGTTGAAATGCTTTATGACTTTAACTTTTATTTGTCTTCTAAATATTTGACTATATGGAGTATATTACCCATAGTTAAGTACATGGTTGTTCATGATATAATGCAAGGAGACCAACAGCATGATCATTATGTGGAAGAATTATTAGAGCCTCAAATCTACTGAATCAGAAGTTAGCATTTTCCAAAAGTCTCACATATTCTCTACATACATTAAAGTTTGTGATACCAAGATGGCACATATATATTGACTATCTTGTATTAGAAACTAAAATTTTATGTTTTGTCATTTTCATTTCTAAATAAAGTCAGCTGTGTACAAGAATGTTGAAAATTCTTTTGTGTGCTGAAAACATTTATACTGCATTAACAACTGAGCTACATGCTATTAACATATAGAAATTATTATGCTAGCATTTTAGTTCATAAATTATGAATTCATGCAGTTATCTCCTTTGTGTGTCTTTTTTAAACATCTCATAGAAATCATAACTTTCTGATGTCTACATTCTTATAGGTTCTCTGCTGTACTGATTTTGCTCACCAGGTGTTCTGTTAATATTAGACATTATGTGATTGCAAATATAGAAATGCAATTTCTCTAGAAATACTTGAAGTAAAAAATCCTTTGCTCAAAAAATAAGGATTGGCATACATTTTGAATTATAATTATCTGTTATACAAGATATAGCATTTAGCATTTTATTAAATGATATCATAAATTAGATGGGTCTCATTGTATTCCTGGAGCTTAATTAACCTAGATGGGTTTTTTGTATTTTAAAATTATAGGGAAATTTTTATTTAGCAATATTCAAGCACATTTGTTTAATAAACCTCTAAGCATTTTTGGAGACTCTGTAAGTTATGTATTGAAAGTCTTTATTCATTATCACCCTGAAAATGATTTAATTGGAAAAGAAGTGTACATTGTGTGTGTCACCATGAAATTATAGAACAGAGTAATGTTCTCTGTTGCAAACACTCTTAAGCTATGCCACATCTATGCAGGCAGGTGTAAATGTAAACATTTATATCTAGACATATGTCTATAAACGATACATGTGATAGGTTGACAGGCAGCTATATATACAGAGACATAAAGATATAGATAATGGATATAATTAATACCTCCATATCAAAAACTTTTTATTTGGAAATCATATTTAATGTCAAGTCAGTTCTCTTCATCTTACTCGTGGAAACCCTGAGTTTCATGAAGGAGAGCTTTCTCCTAAGACCAGCAGTAAAGTCAGCAGTCAAGTCTAAAACCCGTTATCCTAAGTCCCACAGAAATCTCTTCTGAGATTTCCCTTTTTAGCTAATGTCTTTCTATTATGGTTCTTCACAATGCCTGATTAACATATTTTAAGAGTTTGAAAAAGACAAGTAGGTGCTACCAATAAAACATGTGCTCATTTTACTGTCAAATAATCCAATTCTTTTTGTAGTGTTCTTCTTTAACAACCCAGTGGGATTCATTCTGCCACTTTATTCTTCAAAATAATAAGGATCTCAATTGCATGTGAAATGTTACACTGCATTAGTATGAAGGTATAATCAATAACCAGCCAGTTCATTAAGTATTCTGAAGACTTTGCAAAATGGAAGGTCATCCCTGCTGAAGATACAATAGCAAGAGGGTCACCAAGTGATTATAGTGATTTGACAGTAATTAAAGTATTACTTTAACTTAGATGTAGTATTTAACTTGGTTACTACCCAAAGTGAAATTTAATATTGAGCTCATATTGCTTTAAATTTCCTATTGACAATCCAACTTTTAACTGAAATGTAAAATCAGGGCCAAATATAAAAACGTTGGTGAAGTATAGTTCATATTTATGAATATACTAGACAAGTGAGCATGCTTCTTTCAAAATGTCATATCGTAAAGCATAGCTAAATAGGCATGTAGTCAAATTTCTCATATTTTCCAACAAATATTTATTCTGTATCTGAGCATTTGTATATCACCCTTTAGCACAAATTTGCTTCATATGTTATCATAGTCAATCCTGGGGATAGAAGACACGAGAAAGGCAATAGATACAGTTTCCCACCAGCATTTTGGAAATACAGAGTTTGTGTTAGATAAATTAGGACACCTGCTTCAAGTCACACAAGTAAACCACCAAGGAAAAAAGTTGAGGTTTTGGACCTCTTGACTCTTTTCATCACATCTTACAGCAAGCTATAAGCAACAAAGGCAAAATATAACACATACTAGTCTTCATTTAAAAATGTCAATATTTAAATTGGATATCTATTTTGGAAACATTGATAGGTTCATGCTATATACATGTTTATTCTTTCAAATTTAAGATACCATACTGATAATATTAATAATTAATTCAGCATTTATTGAGCACCTGCTAGCATGAACTAGTCACTGATGAGGAAAGAAAACATACCCTGTAATGAAAACTAAAGCCGAATAGAGAAGATAGGGATTAATGTAATTAGCACTAGAAATAGTAATTTTTTCTTTTCTTTAGTATTTAATTTTTTTTAAATCCTGGCAATTTTCAATTTATACCCTTACATTTATAATGAAACAGAATATGTTGAAACAAAATATAATTGTTTTAAATTTTATAATCTATTAAAATATTTTCATAAGTATAAATCTAGCTCTTAAAACCTTTTTTGGGGATGTAATCTAGTAAGACTTTTGGAAATATACTTCAAATGCTTTAAAATCAAATTTTCACTGGGAAGTCGAGATGGCATATAAAAGAACAAGAGAAGGAGGAAGGATTTATGGTTGAACTTCCCCACATGACTTCACAAAAGAAAATCAAGGAGATTTCTTTGTCAAAGGGAATAGATGGAGTTCAGGATAAAGCTTTAAAGATTATTCCTAGACACATCAAAATGACATATGGCTAAGCACTCACCAGTGTAAGGTCTCTAGATTATTTTGTGCATGGATATATGGAAAAATGAAATCTCAAACCTGGAAATAGAAAGATTTGCCAAAAAAGTTTGCAAAAAAAAGATTTGCAAAAAAAAAAAAATCTCTCATTAATAATAAGGCAGTTAGAGCTAAATTATGTTTTATAAAACCAAGTCATACGTTAACCTATAACATCTGTCAAAATTTCTTAATGAGAACATACCAAAAACATATTTAAGTTTTTTTTTTCTTTTTAGATCACTCACCCACTGTCCACTGATCCAGAAATTTTGAGCCTGGACAGTATACTTAGAGAAAATAAAATATATTAATCTTCTCATTTAGAAACGTGACTTGTAAGTTAAACACCCCTCCTTCAGGCTTTTAAACCCTTTGTTCTCCATATTCACAGTATATTTTAAAAGTAAGGTTGTTGTATTATGAGTCACAAGTTGAAATTAGGGACTGACTAGTGTTGGTATTGTGCATTTGAGGACATCTAGCCAGACATAAATGTAAAGTAATTATAATGCTATAATGTGTACCATAATAGCTTCATGAACATTAAAGTCAGGCCAAAATAATAATAATGATGATAATAATAATAATAATAACAATAATAGTAGTAACAGAAGACAATTAGAAAAGGAAAATAATCACAGTATTAAAATCAAGGAAATGTCTTAAAAACTCTAGATTTTTTTGCATTTATCTTTAGCTAGAGATTGAAAATAGAATGAAGAATCTTCTTAGAAAACTGAAATGTAAACTAAGAGTACTTCCCATTATGGGACAATCTGTTTAGTCTTTTTTTTAATAGAAAGTAAGAATATGCCTTCAATGCAAAACATCTAAAATAACCAGACGAAAACTGGCTAATATAAAAAAGCAAGAAAATTATGTCAAATATATGATAGAAGAAGTTAAAAATGTCAAGGAAATGACAAATTCATTCAAATCTACATTTCAAAAAGCCAAAAAGCAGAATTTATTCAGTCAACACAAATAAGTAACTAAAAACAAAACAAAAGTAACCAAAATATGCAACAAACTAGAAGGACAACTCATCTGTCATTTAAGAAGTTTGAAGAAGAGCTCTCAGAAATAGAGAAGAAATGATAAAGAGGTTAACTTTATGAGAGACAAAAGATTATCAATATAGATAATTGAAAACAAGAATCCAATATGTGGGTCTTGTAGAAAACACCAGCTCATGTTACACAGGAACTAAACTACTTCTACATAGAAGAGATTTATAGAGAGGCAGGTTAAATCAACAACAGCAACACAACAACTATGCAAGCAAATTTTTAATATTAACACAGGCAAACTTATTGCTTACTAGATTAAATTGGCCAACTATATAAAATAACCAGTTTTAAATTAAAATTGCTAGATCTGTAAAGAAACAGATAAGTGTTCACACTGTTCATAGGACAAAAACTGTCAAAAGAAACGTCAAGAATTCTTAGTCTTTAAATAGCAGTTAAAGGGAGCTAAGTATGTTACAATGACAAGAATGAGGCAAGAAAAATAAAAAATTAAAGGCATATTGATTCAAAAGAGAAATACAAAAAATTAATTTATTTGAAAATTTCAGTAATGTGTAGAAATAAAATACTAAGAAAATTTTTAAGATGCCACTAAAACTAGTTAAGTAAATGAAGTAAATTTAGTAAGCGTATAGGGTAAATGAGTTTACATACATTAATTTATTTTGTATATCTTTGCACTGACAAATCTGAGAAATTTAACAATAAATATTCAAAATATCTATCCAGAATATTGCAAAAAGAAAATGGAATAGTTTTAGCAAAAGCTAAGCAAGCCTACACACTGAACACTGCAAAATCCAACTGAGAAAATTAAAGAAGACCTAAACAAGTGGAAAGGTAAATCATGCTCATGATTTTAAAAACTGGGTAAAATTTAAATGGTAATCCTCATCAGAGTGATCTATGTTTCATATTATTCCAGGCAAAATCGCAGTACCCAGCCCTTTTTAATAAAATTTGACTAGCTGATGTTGAGATTTGTCTACACACACACACACACACACACACACACACACACACACACACACACTTAATTGACAAATAAAGCCAATATAAAATTTAAAAGAAAAACAGTCAGAGGACTTGCAATACACACTGCTATACTATAAAGCTATAGTAATCAGGAGAGTATGATATTTACATAAACATAGTCATAGTCATATAATAAGTAAATGGAGCTGAAACAAGTGTCTAATATGTTGACCTACAGGTGTATATCATTCAATGTATTTTTATTAAATTTCTAAGTTAATTGGGGGGAAATTACAGCCTTTCTAGCAAATGACAGTGAAATAACTAGATACCTATCTAGGGGAAAAATTTATGCCTGTATTATAGCACATATAAATCTAATTTCAAATGGATAATGGGTTTGGATGTAAGAGGTAAATAAACTTCTAAAAGAGAACTTGGGGAAATTTTTTATTACCTTCGGTTAGCAATTTCTTTGATAAGACACAAAACACACAAAAACAGATAAAAAGGAATAAAAATACATACAATTTTGATGTATGTTCCACCTATGCCTAGATGTTCGAGGATTTTTATCAAGAAGGCGTGATGGACTTTATCAAAAACTTTTTCTGCATCTAATGATTATGTGGTTTTTGTTTTAACATCTGTTGATGTATTTAATTACTTTTATGGTCTTATGAATGTTGAACCAGCTTTGCATCCCGGGAATGAAACATAATTGTGATGGATGGTTTTTGATTGTGATGGATGATTTTTGAGATGTGTTGTTGAATCCGATTTGATAGGATCTTACTGAGAATTTTAACATCTAAGTTCATCAAAGATACTGGCCTTTAGTTTACTTTCTTTGTTGGGTTTTCACCTGGCTTGGGTATCAATGTGATGTTAGCTTCATAAAATGATTTGGGGAGAGTTCCATCTTTATTTTTTAAAAATATTTTTTATTATGATATTGTGGGGTACAGTTAAGGGTTAGGTGTACAAATACATTTCATTCAGGCACCCTTGTTGATAAGAGGTGTTTCTCTGTCCCCAGACAGATATTTACTACCATTAATCCCATCTCCCTCCCTCCCCATAGTTTCCACTACCGTCAGTCATTTTTTTATAGTATTACATTGAATGTTCAAGGTTCACTGTATGAGTAAGACTCAGATCTTTGTTTCTGTGAGAGGTCACTCAGTATTATAGACTCTAGTTCCATCCAGGTTGCTGCGAAATTCATGATTTTGTTCTTTTTTATGACTGCATAGTATTCCATCATGTATATGTATCACATTTTTTTAATCCAGTCCTCTTTTAATGGGCAGCATGGTTGTTTCCAGGTTCTTGCTATTGTGAACAACGCTGCGATAAACATACATGTACAGGTATCTTTTTCATACAGTGATTTGAGTTCTTCAGGATATATTCCCAGTAGGGGGATTGCAGAGTCATATGGGAGGCTGATGTTTAGAGTTTTTAGGAATTGCCACGCTGCTTTCCACAGAGGTTACACTAGTTTACACTTCCACCAACAGTGTAGAAGTGTTCCCTTTTCATCACACCCTCTCCAGCAGCTATTATTTTTTGAGTTGTTGATAATTGCCATTCTGACTGGGGTTAAGTGGTATCTCAGTGTGGTTTTCATTTGCATCTCCCTGATGATTAGTGAGGTTGAACATTGCTTC
>NW_007253788.1:219989-221394 GCF_000164805.1 Carlito syrichta
CGAAGCCAGGTAAAGATCCAACAAAGAAAGAGAACTACAGGCCAACATCTTTGATGAACATAGATGCTAAAATTCTCAACAAGATCCTAGCAAACTGGATTCAACAACACATCTCAAAAATCATTCATCACGACCAAGTAGGCTTCATACCTGGAATGCAAGCCTGGTTCAACATTCGTAAAACTATAAATGTAATTAAATACATCAACAGATGTCAAAACAAAAACCACATGATTATATCATTAGATGCAGAAAAAGCTTTTGATAAAATCAAGCACCACTTCTTGATAAAAACCCTCAAACATCTAGGCATACGGGGAACATGCCTCAAAATAGTAAAAGCCATCTATGAGAAACCCACAGCCAGCATACTCCTAAATGGACAAAAGTTGGAAACATTTCCCCTGAAAACTGGAACAAGACAAGGATGCCCACTCTCACCCCTCCTGTTCAACGTAGTATTGGAGGTCCATCTTTCTCAATCACCTGGAATACTTACAGTAGGATTGGTATCAGTTCCTGCTTGTATGTCTTGTAGAATTCTGCTGGAAAGTCATCTGGCCGAAGGCTTTTTCTTGTAGGTAGTTTTCTTATGACATAGTCAATTTCCTCAATTGTTATTGGTCTATTTAGGGTATCAATTTTTTTCTTGTTTCAAACTAGGGAGGTTGTGTGATGTCAGAAAGGCTTCCATCTCCTTTAGGTTTTCAAGTTTGTTTCCATACAAGTTTACGTAGTAGTCTCTGATAATCTTTTGTATTTCTTCAGTGTCAGATGTAACTTCATCTTTTCTGTTTCTGATTATGTTTATTTGTGCTTTTTTTTTTTTTTTTTTGGTCAGTCTAGCTTCTGCAAAGCCAAAGAAACCATCAGTAGAGCAGGCAGATAGCCCACAGACTGGGAAAAAATATTTGCCAATTCCATCAAGAATCTACAAGGAGCTCAAACATGCTGAAAAGAAAAAACAAGCAACTCTATTACAAAGTGGGCAAAAGATATGAACAGACACTTCTCAAATGAAGACATGTGAGCAGCCAACAGATACATGAAAAAAGGTTCGGCCTCACTAGTTATCAAGGAGATGCAAATTAAACTCTGATACCACCTAACTACACTCTGATACCACTTAACTCCAGTAAGAATGGCCATCATCAATAACTCAAAAACTAACAGGTGCTGGAGAGGATGTGGCAAAAAGGGAACACTTCATGTGGGTGGGAGTGTAAACTAGTACAGCCTTTGAGGAAAACAGTGTGGTGATTCCTAAAAGTTCTAAAACTCAACCTTCCATATGACCCCACAATCCTCCTACTGGGAATTACTCAAAGAATATAGCTGGAAGAGCCGGGCTCGGTGGCTCAGCCTGTAATCCTGCACCTTTGGGAGGCTGAGGTGAGTGGATTGC
>NW_007253788.1:221587-224522 GCF_000164805.1 Carlito syrichta
GGATTCGGTGGCCGGGAGCGGCCACTGCACTCCAGTCTGGGCGACAGAGTGAAAAAACAACTCAAAAAAAAAAAAAAAAAAAAGAATATAGCTGGAAGAATTCAAATCACTCTATAAAAAAGATACCTGCACATGTATGTTTACTGCCGCATAGTTCACAATAGCAAGAATGTGGAACCAACTGTGCTTGCCCATCAAAAGAGAACTGGATTAAAAAATATAGTACATACACACAATGGAATATTACGCAGCCACAAGGAAGAACAAAGTCATGAACTTTGAAGCAAATTGGATGGAATCAGAGTTTATAATACTGAATGATCTTTTGCAGAAACAAAGATCTGAGTATCACATGTTCTCACTCATAAGTGGATCTTGAACAACTACCATAAAACTATTAGAAAAAGGATTGAGTAGAAGGAAACTGCAGGGGGAGGGGGTGGAGAAGGGAAGGTGGGATTGACAGTTGTCAAAATCTGCCTGGGGAAGGCAGGGCACACCTCATCAACAAGGGTACCTGCACAGTGAATATTTGTATACCTAACCTTGAATTGTACCCCACAATTTTAAAATTAAAATTAAAAAAGATACAAGTTTTCAAGTAAAAAATGAAAGAGAAGACATTTTTGACTCCACAAATATTAAAGAGATACAGGGTATATGAAAATAACACAGAGGTCATAACTTTAAATATTTAATTGAAGTTAATTAAATTATTTGAAAGACACAAACTACCAAAACTCAGTCAGGAAGAATTTGCTTATTTGATTAATATCATATTTGTTAAAATTCCATCCCCAGATAATTGTAATAAACTCTGTCATTTAAAGAGTAAATAACATCAAGTGTACTTCAAAATCTCCAGAAAATAAAAAAATGTTTCTCAACACATTTCATTAGGTCATAGTATTAAATGTCAAAATTGGGTAGAAAGATTCTGCCAAAATACCAGGCATAATACTACTGACCAATAGCCCTTATGAATAGACCCCCCAAATCCCCAAAAAACACCTGTTTAAACTACTAGTTAATCAAAACCAACTATTAATACAAGTGATAACACATTGCTGCCAGAAGGTGTTCATCTCTGGAATGCGAGTCTAATCAAATTCAAAAGAAACTATTATACAATTTTTCATGTTAACCAAATAATAAACACACACAAAATTGTCTTCTTAAGGAACGCAGCAAAAATTCAGCATGAACTGATGGAAAATAAGTATATGAAAAGATGGACAACACCATTACTAGGAAAATGCAAATTAAAATCATGAGGTATGAATACATACTTCATGGTTAGAGGATTTGATTAGAAGGATTGAAACAAAAGTTCTAAAATAAGAGATTGTGAGGATGTAAAACAAGTGGAATTCCCTTAAATTTGTGATGGAAACACAAAATGAAACAGACACACTGGAAAATAGATGACCAGTTACTTATAAAGTTATAACATATGACCCAGCAATCCTATTTCTAGGTATTTTCCCAGGTGAAGTGAAAATATATGTCCACACAGAACCGGTAGGGGAATGTGGTAGCAGCTATATTTATATTGTAAAACCTCTTTCAATAAGTGAATCGATAAACTCCAGTATACCAATGTAATACTACTCAGCAAAATAAAAATGATATAAGGATTTACATAACAAAATGGATGATTCTTACAAGGGTTTTGCTGAGTGAAAAATGCACAGATCTCATGATTCTGCATACATGATATTTGGAAAATGACAAAGCTATAGGGATGGAAAACAGATTAGTTGTTGCCAGGAGTTAAATGTGTGGGGTTTGGGGAGAGATTACAAAAAAAAAAAAGAAGTAACAGTAAAAGGATGGAACAGTTTGATATTTATCACTATATTGCTGGATAGATTAACCTCTATATTTATTAAAATCCATGGAAGCCGGGTCGGTGGCTCAGCCTGTAATCTCATGCTTTGGGAGGCTGAGGTGAGTGGACTGCCTAAGCCCGCGCGTTCGAGACCCGCCTGGGCAACTTGGTGAGCCCTCATCTCTACAAAAATCAAAAATTTAGCCGGGCGTGGTAGCGCGCGCCTGTAGTTCCAGTTACTTGGGAAGGCTGAGGCGGAAGGATCGCTGGAGCCCAGCAGGTCGAGGCTGCGGTGGCCGAGAGCGGCCGCTGCACTCCAGTCTGGGCGACAGAGTGAGACTCCGACTCAAAAAAAAAAAAAAAATACTGATAATTTGGATTTTAATAGAAGAGACTTAGTCAAGGTGTTCTTTCCAGTGGTAAAAACTGAGAAAATAGGATATTTTATCAGAGGGTGATGACATTGTCCAACATTCCTGGAGATTTAAGAAATGACTATATTATATTCCTAGGTGAGTTTAGTAAAGCTTTGCTTAAAGGCAGGGGATAGAATGGAAGTCTCTTCTTCCATTTCCAAAATGGGAACTTTATGGTGTATAAATTATATATCAATAAAGCTGTTAAAATAGACCCACAGAGAACTCTTCCAGCACAGTGATATTTTCAGGTAGTGATTCTCAGTACACTTATCTATAGAAAAATCAGAGAACGATATATTGAAAACAACCCCAACAGAGGGAAGGTTCTGCCTCAAGATTCGGCATCCCATTTGATCTTCACCTTTTGGGATATAACAATTCATTTTTTAAAAAATAAGTATTTGTTGAGAGGATGGAAAAGCTCCCACAGTGGCAGGGGACCTGAGGAGCTTGCCCAGGATATGAAGATTTTTTGTCTCATAGTTCTTTCTTTAGGGAGCGTTTTCCTGACATTTGGTTATTTAAGCAGTAGTGTTTTCAGTATAGTGTTCTTCCTTGCAGGCCCTTTCTATTTGGAGTTGAAGCTGCATTTTCAGTTTGGGCTTTCAGTTGTGTCAAAAAAATATTTTAGTAATTTCAACTTTAGAGGGAAACTTAGAGAAATGAATGGGAAACAGAAAAGTAT
>NW_007253788.1:224542-224919 GCF_000164805.1 Carlito syrichta
CTCCAATTCAAAAAAAAAAAAAAAAAAAAATCCATAGAAATATGAACCAAAAAGGGTGCTTTCACTTTAGGCAAATCATAAAAAGTTAGTTATAATTTTAGAACACACACGTAAACTAGACTGCAAAAAATGGGTGTAACTATATTAGAAACATATGCCATAGATGCACTGAGATTGGAAAAGACAATAATTTTTATATATAACTTTTGAAAACAGTACTTTGATTCGATAATCTAAGGCTAAATGACAATAAGAACTATATACAAACACTGCATTTTAGTTTGTAAATGTGTTTCCAATAGGAGTATGAGTTAGGGATTTTGACATTACTTGACTTGTATGTTTTTTTTTTTTTTTTTTTTTTTTTTTTTTTTTTT
>NW_007253788.1:224939-261469 GCF_000164805.1 Carlito syrichta
ATTCTGGGCTCCGGCGATCCTTCCGCTTCAGCCTTCCGAGTAGCCGGAATTACAGGCGCGGCTTGTATGTTAAGGTTGAAGAAAGTAAATAAATTTCAGATAATGAGAGCTGGATTTCTCGCTATCAGTGAAAGCAGTTACAGAGAAAGAATGCCACAATGAAATCTTTGGTGACCATTGGTAGTCAGAATATCTGCATGAATTCATGCACTTGAAAGATACAGAAAGATATAAAAACAAATGTAGATATGATTGAATATACATTCATTTCTTAGCAATCTGCCTTGAAATGTACTAGAAGCAGTGACACTTTAGTAGCAACATGTACTCCTAATGCCTAGATATTGGTTAGTAAAACAATCCTTCAATCAAAGAATGCTTTACAAAAATGTCAAAGCTAACAATGGCCAAAACTAGAACAATTTGAGCAAAATAAATGAAGATAACTTTATTAATATTGGTTAGTTGGAAAATATTTGACAGTTATCAAAGTAACTGCTTAAGTACACTAAATAATGAAAGAGAAGAAAATTCTTACAGGAGAATTTTAACTAATAAATAGAGAAAGAATGGTGGAAATAAAAACTTAACCATTAGACCACCAAGATCTTCAGCAGGAAGGAAACTGGAAAATTAGATTAAGTTCTCAGAGCCTGCGTCTTTAAAGGCTTTAGTATCCTTTGTTTCTGGATGATGATGGTTCTGCTAGCTCCTTCCCACTGTCCAGGCCCAGCCAGGCTATAGTGATAGGAGTTGCAAGGGTTCAAAAAAGAGTTTCACAGCCAGTTTAGGATCTTTCCACAAGGGACAACAAAAGTCTGACTTTGCACCTATCTCTAAGGCAGGGTAGTCCAAGTAGTCAAAGTAAGTTGGTCTACCATATCAGACTCTGGCTTTCTCCAAATACGTCAATTCTGGGTTTTTTGGGGGTTTTTTTGTTTTGTTTTCATTCTTCTTGGGAGCGTCTGCCATCATAGTCTCTCTGAGGGCAAGCTACACAAGTCTTTGAAAACATTTACCAGGCAAAGTGGCAACCAAAGGGAGGATCACACTTTCCTGTACAATGATCACTTGTATACCTAATCCTGAATTATACCTCACATCTTTAAAATAAATAATAATAATAATGAAAGAAAGAAAACTCTTGTCACCCAATGAGCTTAAAGATGAAAAGTTGTAGATAGAACCTAGGGGCTTAATGAGATGAATGCATGCACCAGTCAACTTCTCTAGTTGACGGACAAATTTCTCTAGATGAGTATTTACTCAGTGAGACCATATTATTCTCACTGTTGTTGTGGCCTTTAGTTTCCAACTTCAGTGCTTCCAGTGTGTCAGCATAACATTTTTGACTTCATTATCTTGCCACTCAACAGTTCTTAAAAAAAAATGAAAAGACTACAAGAAAAAGCATTAAATGTATGTTCTAAATATAGATGTTAGAGATATAAGAAACAAGAAAGAAGGGGAACTGTAGAGAATTAGCAAAATTAGGTCTATATCAGTTTCATAACCAACATTGTGTATAAAATGTATTTGTCATTCCATCCTTCCCTCTGTTCACCAGACTTTCTAAAATTACAATAAAATAACACTATTCTGAGTAAAAATTTAAAAAAAAGAAAGAAAAGCAAGATTCATGGATGAATTCTCATACAATTGGATGAAACTTCTAAGAAATACAGAATATTTGCATAATCTTGAAGTATCTCCCCCAAACTACTTGATTATTGTGCTGGTTTTAACTTATCTCCACAGATATTTTTTTATGCTCCTTTCTTCAAGAGGCGGGATTATGTCTAACAGGGTATGTGCTAAACATAGCAGCTTGCTTCTAGTAGAAACTAAAATAACAAAATAGCAAATTTATTTTTAAAAATCTGGCACAGACCTCCCAACCTTGTGATCAAAGTTAAAATAACCAGCAATAAATTGTTTTGACATTATATATCACTTGTTATGTTGTGATGAGAAGAGCATATAATTTCTTTGATATTATTCACCGGTCCTCTTAATATATGTGTAATTGTGAGCTTCATCAAACAGATCTGACATTCTATAAAATACTATACCACTTTCCTTCAATATCATCAGTGTCCTGAAAGGCAAAGTCTGGAGTATTGTCATAGATTCAAGGAGACTAAAGAGATAGGAAAAATCAATGCAAAGTGGTATCCTGGAACATATTCTAGAACAGAAAGAGGACATTAGAATAAAGAATAATAACATCTGTATAGTTCATAGTTTAGATAATAGCATTGGACCGACATTAGTATCTTAGTCATGGTAAAGAGTTCATCATTTTGTGTAATGTTAACATAAGTGGTGGAAAGCATATGGGAACTCTTTCATTTTCTAACCTCTACTGTAAGTCAAAAATTAATACAAATTAAAAAGTTTAGAAAAGTTGAAGTTCATTCCTTAAATCTTTTATCAACTGTCTTCAACTGTTCTCATTTCTATAGTATAGTACTCTAATGAATAAATATCTCAGAAATAATTATGCTACTTTTTAGATGGTAGTTGGAAAGGTAGAGAAAGTAAAAAAAAAATCAGGAAATGGATGCTTTCACCCTCGACTGGAGTAGAAAATAACTTGAAGAAACAGAACCAGATGCAAGCACTAGCAAATAAGTCTGGTGGCCTTTCCTGAGGGAAACATGTTTTCTCTTTATAGCCAACAATGAAGAGTTGTAATCGTTGGGGAAATGAAATAGGAAGAAACCTGGAGTTAAACATGAACTCTTCCTGTAATAGCAAAAGAAAATTCTTTTATCATTAAAAATAAAAGCCTTCGCCGGGCTCGGTGGCTCAGCCTGTAATCCTGTGCTTTTGGGAGGCTGAGGTGAGTGGATTGCCTTAGCCCGCGGGTTCGAGACCCGCCTGGGCAGCGAGACCTCATCTCCATAATAAATCAAAAAATCAACTGGGCGTGGTAGATCCCACTAAACCTTTCCATGGCACTTCTAGTTTTGCCTAATTGTCCGTTAATGTCACAGCCTAGTGATTTCCATTTTAACTGTTTTCTTTCAAATACTGGAAGAAGACACTGATTCTCCTGTTGTCTTTGGTAGAAATGCGTTTTTAAAAAACTGATCCCACAGTATATTTGTGAACTCCTCCCATTCTTTTTCTCAGAATATGGCCTGACTATTAAGTTTGTGGACTTATCCCAGAAAGCGTGCTACATACTGCTGAATACCTCTATGGTCACATTCGAAGTACTCCCTTTGGGAAGTTATGCATGATGCCAGTGCTTAGTCCACCACTAAAGCAATTTTGGAATTCTTTTTCTGGAATGGTCATCAGAACTTTCATCACAAGATGGTCGAAGTTTGAATTAGTGTGATGGACAAACATTAAATTTCTTGTTGAATTTGGCAAGAGTGGAAGTGAAATCAGGGACATTTTAGTACAAGACTAGGGAGATAATTCCATGAAGAAAACAGCAGTGCACAAATGGATTAAACTTTTTTCTGAGAGGATAGAAAGCATCACTGATGAAGAGAGGTCGGGATGGCCAGTAATGAGCAGAAATGATGAAAGCATTTCAAAAATTCATCTACTTGTGCATCACTGATGAAGAGAGGTCGGGATGGCCAGTAATGAGCAGAAATGATGAAAGCATTTCAAAAATTCATCTACTTGTGCGGCAAAATCATCATCTGACTGTGAGAAGCATAACAGATCGAAAAAACATCAGTAGAGAAACAGTTCAAACAATCTTAACTGAAAATGTTGACTTGAGAAGGGCATGTGCAAAAATAGTCCTGATGGTGCTCTTGCATCATAGCAATGCACCAACTCACACAGCACTGTCTGTGAGGGAGTTTTTACCCAGTTAACAAATAAACATATGGGAGCATCTCCCTACTCGCCTCATTTGGTCCCCAATGACTTTTTTCTCTACCAGAAGATGAAACTATTGAAAAGAAGACATTTTAATGACATTCAGGATATCAAAGGTAATGTGATGACAGCTCTGATAGTCATTCCAAAAAAGGACCCAAGTTGCTTTGATGTGTAGACTAGGTGTTGAACTTGCTACACAGATTCCCAAGTGAAGTACTTTGAGGGTGATATTCAGTGTTGAGGTATGTGGCACTTTTTCTAGGATGAGTTCACAACCTTCATTGTCAGTCCTTGTAAATGATATATAAGGGTCTATTTTTGGGGGGAGGGCATTGTGTTTAGCCTTGCCTTTCTTTCCAATGTGGATTTGACTGAGACAAAGCAAAGTACTGGATGGTATTTCTGATGCTAGCTAACTTCTAGCTTGTTCAAGAAAGTAAAGGTAATCACCAGTGGTCATGGTACAGTTACTTTGTTGGCATACTTTAAGATGAGTGCTCCCTCCAGCAACCCCTCACACTCACAGCTATATATAATTCTCTTCTACAAGAAGTCCTGTCTTATGGTTTAGTTTTATCAGGGCAAATTCAGATTACCTGACGCAATCCTAGGTCAATGCTATCCACTGTAAGCACAGGCAAAAGATACAAAAATAAGTAATTAAATAAAAGATGAAAGGCTAGGATTTAGATGTGTAAGGTAGCTTACAGGATTTTTAAAGGTTAAAATAAAGTGTATTTTATATAAAATAAGTTTATATGAAATTATTATACATTTAATAACAAATAATATTTAGTATATTAATTTAATTAAAATGTCAGTGCATTAATGATATTGTCACTAATATCACTTAGCCCACTGTTGATACTTCATTAAGAAAAACCACTTTAAAAATGCTGAATGGAGAAAGGTTCATGGAGAATACTGGGATAAAAACTAGGAGTTGAAATGAAATGTGGGGGGAAAATTCAAACTTTTGGAAGAGAATATACAGTGATTTCAGTTGAATGATAAGTATGACTGTATCAAGAGGTTAAGATTGAAAATGGTATCTCAGGGCCAATGCCAGTCAGCTTTGATTGGAGTGGAAAATTAATTTTAAAAATGGTAAAAACAAGACAGAGACTTTGGCAGAAATGCCAAAAAGAAAAGTGATGTTTAATCCATAGATAGTTTAAGACAATTTGAACATGTTGACAGACTATTTAGAGATATTTCATTGACACTATAAATAAATGGTGGGAAAATAATGATTTTCAGGAAAAAGACAAATCTAGAAGCTACTTTAGGTGACAGATAATGTGGGAACACATGAGGGAAATGAAGGTGAATGATGTACAGAGATAACTATTTTAAGAGGTAGACTCAACAATACCAGCAATGGTACATGTATTAAATGAAGACACAAAAGTGCAGTGACATTGAAAAGAAATACATTTCCCACAGAATTAATGGATTTCATTGGGAAGTTCATTTACTAGCTTAAGAAATTTAAAACCACAAATTCAATTTAAGCTTTAGTTTGACAGTGTATCTAAAGTGAAATATATCAATATATCAGTAACTCCTATTGTGATAGCAATAAGAAGAGAATTTTATTTCTTCATAAGAAGAGAATTTCATTTTTCTGGACAAATGTATTATTCAATGACTCGACTTATTTTAATTTTCTACTGTTCATTCTCTCTCTCTCTCTCTCTCTCTCTCTCTCTCTCTCTCTGCCCACACCCCCTTCCCTAACTCCTTCCCTCCCTTTCTCCCTCCCTCTTCTTTCCGTCTTTCTCTCTCTGGTCTAGTTTTTAGATTTTTTTACTTAAATTTTGCAGCCATGATTGCAAGTTCTTCCCAAATTTTTAAAAATTTTATGGTGTCAGCAGCTGCGTTTTCTGATAAAGAAAATAAATTTTCTCACATTTCTAGTTTTTTTCCAACTGATTTGGATGGCTCTATGAGACTAAGATGGGCTACTCTTCATCTTCTTGAAGTTAATGTTTTAATATATGTTATGAAATTTTTTAGACATATATATCAAGCCAGAAAATATTTAGGTGAGAATTCATTAATTGTAGCACATCTTTTTTGGTTCTGTAGGATAGTTTTCTTCTTTTTTAATACATGTGCCATCTCTGACCCTTCCAATCTTTGCTCGGCAGCCAAATTGCGGGAAAATCATTTTTATCCTTCACCTCAAAGTTCGCATCACGTATTTTTGAAGTCCTGGGAAGTTGCAACAATTTTTTATGCCAATAAGTTTTTAACAAAGGAATCTCTATCTACATTTATAACTATAGTTTCACAGTGGAAGATTTGTTTTCCCCCCAATTTGACATATTATCAACAATAGGCTAATTCTCTATGTTATTTTATCCATTCATGTACTCATTCATTCAACAATTGATATCAGAGTAAATAGTATGTGCAAGCACCTCCTTGATGTTGTGCAAGAGCATTAAATAAGACAAAGCTATTTCTGCCATCTTAAAGATATGCTCTGGCTAAGCTGGTGGTGGAGCCACAGATAATACAAAATCAATATATAGAATGCACAGTCCATAAGAAGTTAGTAAGTTTTACAAAACAATGTTCATTAGAGTGTACAGATTGAGAGTGTGAGGAGTGGGATGTAGGGGGACTTAGAACCTTAAATAGAATGCACATCTAAGTAAAAACCTGAAGGGAGCGATAAATCCAGCCCTGGAGCTGTCTGAGGGTAAGGCACTCCAGGCAGATGAAGTAACATGAGCAAAAGACCATGAAAGAAATGTACTCAATATGTTCAAGTTACAGGAAAGGCCAGTAGATATGGAGCAGAGTGAGGAAGGGAAGAAAAGCAGTAGATGATTCCAGGGAGGAAACTGGGAACCTTTGAGGCTATTGTCCTTACTCTGGATTGTATTCTAGTTAAATCACAGGCAACTAGAGGGACTTCAACAGAAGAGTAACACTACCAAATCTTCAATGTCTTATGTTTGAAAGATATCAAACTCTGAATTTCTCTCTAATGTTATATTTATATACTTCCATTTTTCCTTCAACTCAGCTAGATTTTTAAAAACTCGTTCTGAATCTGAGTTTTCCAACACACTAGAACATACTCTCGTGCCATCCTTCCCTGCTCTTGAATGTGCAGTCGACATCACTAATCTGGTACAGTAACGATAGCTTGTCTTATTGAGCCTAATAAAGCTTTTGAATGCTTTCCATATTGATTCTTCTGGTACCTTCAAAAATTAGTTGAAACTGGAACCCTAAATGAAGCTTGTTTGTCCAAATGGCAATCTTGTCCCATAATCCCGTGCCACCTTTCCCCTCTGGACTCTGGGATTTGTCACTCTGTCCACCCCAGAAATGCCGGGATCCTTTGATTCTTAAGTCTTTACTACTCATTTTTGATCTTCTTGAACTCTTTCTCTCTCTGTTTTATATTGATTCTACCAATTCCCTGTTATATATTTTCATCTGTCTTTTGTTAAATCACTCCTATGAGCATTGTTGAGATACTTTCAGCTCATATTCATACTTGAACTTTGTTTTCCTCTATTTTTAAGCTTTTGTTCAACAACTGAACTTCTATGTCTTCAATCTTAGCATACTCAAATTGGAACTCATTGCATTCTTGTCAGACCCTTTGTCCAAGTACCATGGCAGTGCTCCTGCTGGCCTTCTTGCTGATTCATTTCTTTTTCTCAAAGTATTAAAAGTATAAACAGGACTACTTCACTTGAGTCAATGGGGGAATAAACATGATTAATTGGCATATAAAACCTCAAATATGACAACGAAATTTTTGTGTAAATGCATTTGTATGTTTTTTATCATATCCTAAAAATGGTTAGAATGACTATTTTAGAGACATCTTTCCATATCTTCTTTCTACTTCATAACAGAAATGTGAGAATAAGTATTACTCAAAGTCATATATAATGGGACAAATTTATATTCTTGTTGTAAGAGAGAAGAGTACATTTATTGCAGGAAGAACAAATACATGTTCTCATTTATACGTGGGAACTCAACACTGGGTTCACAAGGATATAAAGATGAGAACAACAGACACTGGGGACTCCTAAAGAGAGGAGAGAGGGAGGGAGGCATGTTGAAAATCTATGTGGTGCCATGCTCACTGTCTGAGTGATTGGTTCAGTAGAAGCCCAAACCTTATCATCACCTAATATAACACATACATGTACTTCCTTAAGTTACTTTTTTTCAAAGAAAAGACATGAGAACAGATATATGTATGCCTATTTCTACACTTAGGCTATTCAGAAATATTCTGTACCTTAGAGATGTTTTCTTGTTATTGCTAAGTAAGAAAGTTTGGTTTAGAGTCATGACATATGATTAGATAGCAGGTAGTCTGACGACGAATCCTTGAAAGAACTGTCTACTTGAACTATGTGATGTCTCAATTTAAATGATGTTTTGACTGCAGAGAAGGGGTTCCTACTGCAGCAAATGGGCATCAATGCAGGCAGTGCATTAGGTCCATGCCTATGGAAACTGATCTTATACCTTTCTGTGTATTCTTCACGACACTCAAAGACTTTGGTGACTCACTAGTGTGTCTCAATTAGCTGTGAAATAACTTCATAGTTTTTCTTCTCATTTTTCTTTCAACAATTATTCCTCTCTATATGGATATTTTAATGTTTTTTTCTATATGACTGCACTAACTTCCTAATTATTTGATGAATTTCAAGAAATAAAATGTCCTGATTCTTAAATTAATTAATTTCAAAAAATTCCAAAATGGGTAATTATTATTGATCTCAGTAAGGTTTTTTATTATATCTTTAAAATAAAACTATAGCACAACGATTTTTAAAGAAATATCTCATAAAAACATTTTTAAATGGAAAAATAGTTTGTAATGAGTACTTCTACAATAAATTTATTCTTTAAAGTAGCTCAAGCTACTTTTTATGTTATCAGCCTATCAATTTGTATCAGAAAACATAAAAGGAAATAGCTGTAGCAGTTTTAAATGTTTCAAGGTAATTTCAATTTATTCAATCACGTTTGTGTATGTGTATATGTGTGCATATATATGTGTGTAATACTTTGTTTATAGATGCATTATAAAGACTAATTCGTAGATATATGAATTAACAAAATATTGGCAGTGTGCTTTCTTTCTGATCATTTCTGGATAAATTCAGCTTCAGTGTACTTTGTCCCTCTGTGATTTATCTTTTCAGGGGGACTCTTTTTATAAATGACATCACAGTCCTTGAACATTATGCCTCGTAGAATTTACCGTTGAATGAACAATTGTAAAACTTACAACCTGATAAATCTGAGTGATGTGTATAATACCAATAAAGAACTAGTGTCTTTAAAAAATGAAAAGCTACTAGATGTCTGATACCCTTAGGTCAAGCAATGCATATTTAAAATAAACTTGTTGAATTTCAGTTAATTTCCCACATGTTTTAAGGGCTGACTGGTTACAATTAGAAAATGAAAATAAATTTGGTGAGATAATTTATAATAATAAAGAATAAATATATGAAAAGATTTCACATGTTTAAAATTGCATGTATTAAATCTTTTGAAATGGTAAATTTCAAAACTTATTCTTACTGCATAGTGATATTTCATAGAACAAGTAGTTGAAACTAACTTCATTTTCCCCAATACCAGCAGATTTTGAAACCCTCAGAATAATTTCATTCTTATACCATGTCACTATAAATGAATGTGTTTTTAATCTTAGCTTTATTTAAATCGATTCAGTTACTTCACATGTTTAAACAAGCTTTATAAAAGAAAGTATCAACATTGAAAGTAGAAATTTTTTTATTCTTCTGACCTGTTTATGATTAGTAAAATCACCCCATAATTATTTTACAGCTGCTTTTTATTTTGAATAGTACAAGTGCTCCATAAAACACCTATGCACACTCTATTTTTAAAAATATTAATACTTTTTCAACATACTTGGCATAATTGTGAGCTTAAAAAAAATCTTGCGATGTCTAACTTTCTCCTAAAAACACAGAATAATTAAGAATAATGAAACCGGGTTCCGTGGCTCAGCCTGTAATCCCAGTGCTTTGGGAGGCCGAGGTGAGTAGATTGCCTGAGCCTGCGGGTTCGAGACCCGCCTGGGCAACTTGGCGAGATGTCATCTCTACAATAAATCAAAAATTAGCCAGGCATGGTAGCGCGTACCTGTAGTTCCAGCTATTTGGAAGGCTGAGGCGACAGGATCACCGGATCCTAGCAAATCAAGGTTGCGGTGGCCGGGAGCGGCCACTGCACTCCAGTCTGGGCGACAGAGTGAGACTCCAACTCAAAAAAAAAAAAAAAAAAGAATGATAAATAACCTTAAACTCTAACACTACATTCATGACCCAAAGTCATGGATCTGAATTGGCAAGTGAATTTGAAAATATCATGTTTTCTGTCTCTCACCCCTCATCGTTCTAATACAAGATGCTAATTGGAGTAGTCTGCATCAAGTGACTTAAGATTTTCAAAATTACTTTTTGGCACAGACCTAGGAAATAGATTTTAGATGACATCTAACTATTTTCAAATATTCCTAAAGTTTCTATTCATATCAACATGTGAATTGAGTACCGCACAGGAGACGACCAGGGCAGGAGGGACAAAAGGCAAAGGTTATAATATGTTCTGATCTGAGGCCAAACTATATATTGTTTTTCCAAAGTAAAGAATATCACTGGATCCTTTGACTAAGCTGAGATTATTCAGTGAGTGCCTCAGAAAATTTTATTATACCAAGATGCTGCATCAGAGGGACAAGAAAGATTTTAAAGAAGACTTCTTGCAATTTTAGCAAAGACAGTCCTTTCAGGATATAAGTGAAGAAACTGAGAATAGCCTCCAAGAAAGGGCAAGCCAACAGCCATATAGATGCACTGGAGTAGAACCTGGGGGCTGATAGGTACAATATAGAAGCTTATTCTTTGGAACTATTTTTTTTTTTTTTTTTTTGGTGTTACTTGGTTTGAAAAAAGTCTTTTACCTATTTTTTTTATACTCTCAGGAATTCGATTCCAAAGAGGTCTCTGAAATCTCTGTGAGAAAATGTCTGTTTGTGACGGTAATATAAATCTGAGAAGGGGTTTAGGTTTATATGACTAGAGAAAAAGCACAGTCCCATCTGTCAGGTAATATGATTATGTAGCAGATATTAAGGCTAAAACATAAAACTTATGTGGATTTGTCACAGTGGTTTTGAAATCATCTATGAATATTTCAAAATTATATAATAGAATTTTATGGGGGTTTTTTTGAGTTGGAGTCTCATTCTGTCGTCCAGGCTGGAGTGCAGTGGCACACTCAAGGCCACCCCAACATTGACCTGTTGGGCTCCAGCAAGCCTTCTGCCTCAGCCTTTCAAGTAGCCGGAACTACAGGCACGCGCTATCACACCTGGCTAATTTTCTTATTTATTGTAAAGGCAAGGCCTCACCATGTTGCCCAGGTTGTTCTTGAACCTGCCAACTCAGGCAATCCTCTCACTCCGGCCTCCTAAAGTGCTGGTATTACAGGCTTGAGCTACTGCGCCGAGCCACTTTACGGTTTTAGAATAGAACTTTTAAATCAGAAGATCCTTCATCTAAAGAAATATATATTATACTTTAGTATCCGTGTATCTATCTAAATAAAGGGTTGACAAACTTTTCTGTAAAGTAAATGTTTTCATTTCGGCAGGCCATATGAGGAATGCCACAACCACTCAACCTAGTCATTCTAGAGCTGTAGTAGCTACAGACAGCATGCATCCTCACCGGCAACTGTTGTTTTTTTTTTCATTAATGAGGGTCATACTTACTGGGGGTTAGGTGGGTTCTCAATGTGGTTTTGATTTGCATTTTTCTGAGGATGAGTGAGGTTGAGCACTTTTTTCATGTGTCTGTTAGCTACCCGTATATCTGCTTTTGAGAAGTGTCTATAGATGTCTTTTGGCCATTTTACTAAGAAAGTACCCTGTTTATATCACTACCTTTAGAAAAGCAAGCTCAATAGAGTACCTGAGAAGCAAAATCTTGTGGTTTAGAAGCTGGAAAAAGAAACACATTAAGTTACAGTTTTTTCTCTCCTCTTTTTACCTAAAGTCCAGTGATTCTGCTTACATTTCCCGGAAAACAAATATTCTGTGTTGAGAAAGAGAAGTGAATTTTTTGGCATTGTGGCATGTGATTGAATAGCTGGGATTTGAATGCCTTCTTGAGTCAACTTGGTTTGAGACCTTCCACTTTAATCCGCATGTGTACCCATGACTTTCTGTTGCCTGGTGCCACCAACTTCTGAAACTTTCCAGGGTTTTGACAAGAGAATTAACTTACTTATTTTTGGTATCTCCATGTGTACACATTTAAGGTGCAACTTGCTTAAAACAGTCACTACTTCTTTTATTTTTCTCAGAATGTGTTGATTGTTTTATTTTACCATTGTTCTCTGTCCTATTTTCTTTATTCTAAAAGTTCTATTTATTTTTAAATAAATTTTTCTACAGATGGTTTAATGGGGTTTTGGCAGTGAAAGGAACTAAATATAAATACATAAGGACAATCTCCTGTTTTTCTTTTCTTCAAAGCTGTTTTTTCTAATGTCTATTTCTTTTCACTGGGATTAGAGAAATATATTAGGATGCACCAAAAAAATACTGGAGTTAACTTTTGGAGGGCAGGCCCCTTGTAGTACAGGCTTCCTCTGCTAGGTAAGCATTCTAGCAAACCATAAGCATCAGTGTACTGGCTAGCATTGTTGTGAGAAGCTGTGATCAGATTTAGTGAATTTTTTTGGAAGGCTCTTTCAAGCCCTTACCTATTTCATAATTGGTGATTTATGAGCACACTTGCCCACACCACCCTGAGTGTTCAGCAGTTATTTTTGTTTGTTTGGTTTGGTTTTTTGAGTTGGAGTCACACTCCGTTGCCCAGGCTGGAGTGCAGTGGCACAGCCAGGGCTACCCCAGCTTCTACCTGCTGGGCACTGGTGATCCTTCTGTCTCAGTCATCCAATTAGCCAGAACTACAGGCACACTGCCATGCCCGGCTAATTTATTTATTTATTGTAGGGACAAGGTCTCACCAAGTTGCCCCGGCCAGTCTCGAAACTACAGGCTCAGGCAATCCACTCGCCTCAGCATCCCAAAGTGCTGGGATTACAGGCTGAGCCACCTAGCCTGACCTGTTCACCAGTTTTTTTGACCCCAAATGGCATGACCCCCCCCATGACCCACCCTCCCTATTCACCTGATCTTGTCCCTAGTGACTTTTTCTTGATGTTTCCTGGGATGAAAAAAATCTTCAAAGGGAAATATTTTGCAGATGTGAAAGAAGTGAAACAAAAAACCAGCAGAAACATTGAAAGGCATCAAATTTGTTGAGTTCCAAAACTATTTTGAGTAGTGAAAAAAAGTCTTTATAAGTGTATTGCACCAAAAGGAGAATACTTTGAAGTAGATTGAAATTTAAACATGTAAGAATAAATACGAAAATTTTTATAAGTAAATTCTGGGTTTTTGGGGAGTATATTAATTTGTATATTATTATTTTAAAATGTATTATTATTTATATATGTATAGTTAGTTCTTTTTATATTTCAGCATTTTAAACTAATTTTAATTAACAATTAAGATTGCTTATATTCATGGTGTATAATAGGGGTGTCCAACATTTTGGCTTCCCTGGGCCATATGGAGTAAAGAGGAATTGTCTTGGACCACACATAAATTATATAATAAAAATATATATAATAAGAATTATTTTGTATTATAAAGTTTAGGAAAATGAGACCAGCATCAAAGTAATGATATATTTGATCTTGATTTTGCAAAACTTATCTATCAATGTGTGGTTCAATGAAAGTGGTTGCAATTCTTAGTGAGTTCTCAAGGTGCTCATCAAAAGCATTTGTTCAAGTTTGCTCTTCAAGTGCTTCATAACTGAAAACCTCTATTCACAAATGTATGTGCCACCAGCAAACGGTGTCATGAATAAAGTGTGATTGTCAACTTCAAAAATGGAACTATGCATGGGGTCATGAAGAAAACAAATACTAAAAAACACATGATGTTAAAAGACTTTTGAGACCATATTACTAGCAGTCCTGGCTTGCATGTGGCCCCCTGGCCACAGGTTGAACAAGAATATTGTTCAATGTGATGTTTTGATATATGTGAACATTTCTTCCTCGTTTGCTTCTTTCCATACTGTGTCATGTGCTGCAAAACGTTAAATGGAAATTGCTTTTCAAAAACTTTAATTTCTGAAAGTGATCCTATTCTGCCTTTACTCCAGATATGTGAGATAGGCACTCATTCTATTCACACAAAAGGGAATCTCCCTCATTTGAGCCATAAGGAGTATTTCTCCCTTTTCTTCTTGCTTTCAGAGCTGCTGCTGAATCATTTCAGGCCTTTTAGATCCTGCTCCTTTTTTTGTTTTTCTCTCTGTAAAAGCTCACGGGTCTTATGTTTGTCTCAGTGTTTGCCACATCTTTGATGTACCCAGTCACTAGTCATTTGATCTTTTAGAAGAAATTTTGTTTCTGCCGGACAGGGTAGTTGAGCAACCAATCTGATAATAGGAACATATTCGGAAATTTAAAATTTAAAAAAAAAAACACAAAAACAATACTCTCATTGAAGCTCCTTATTTACCTTGCCTCTCCCCTTCCCCAAAGTATCTGTTGCAGTCACTTCCAGAACATTTTTGGAATTGTGTGGTATAAATGGATTTAGACTCGGCCTTCCTCATTGCTAGTTTAGGATTGAGGCCTCCAAACTCATCCTGTCTCACAACAGATCTCAGATCCTGTAAGCATCTTGCTATTCACATCTGTTTTCCAACTTCCAAAATTTTATTGCTACTTTTTTGTTTTTTCCCATCCTCATGGCTATATGCTTAATGTAAAGCCTAACTAAGAAACCAAAACCAAACATATCAGAATTTTTTCTCTTTTAATTTTTATTTTGAAATTGTTGGGTACAATTCAGAGTTAGGTATACAAATGTTCATTGTACAGGTACCCTTGTTGATGAGGTGTGCGCCCCCCTTCTCCTGGTGGATATCGACTACTGTCAATCCCAACTACTCATCCCCCACACTTCAACGCCCCCCTCCCTGCAGTTTCCCACTACTTTCTATACCTTTCCTACAGTAATATGGTAGTTACTAAACAGAATTTTAAGAATGCAAAATAAATACTATAATAACAAACAATAACTAAAACAGAAGGGAGAATAATATATGTGCTTAGTGTTCTATAGTTTCACATTCAATTTTTATCTTAGAAATTTAAATTTTAGCAGAATATATTTTGATAATTAATTATCATTTTGTTAATTTTGCCTTGTAAAATAAGCCGGCTGAGTTCAAGTAAATTTTCTTCTATATCATCAATAGGACTCTGTTTCATCAGTTCTATTCTGTTTTTCCCAGAGTGATTAAAAGGTAACTTAGACATTGTTTCTTCATTAGTATGTTAAAAGATTTATGAAAAAAAATGTGTAGTACTGTTTAGTTCTTGTCATTATATTTTAATCAATTATTATTAGAACTCCTTAATAAGATGTTGAAATGTTTAATAAGGCTGGAGAGTGAGAAAACTATGCCTGAACTCTCTTTAATCCTCATGTAAAATGTTGGCCAGGGGTGTTAAACTGCATGAAGCATGAGATTTGCATACATTTTATTTTATTTTATTTTTATTTTATTTTATTTTGAGTTGGAGTATCACTCTGTCACCCAGACTGGAGTGTAGTGGCCGCTCCTGGCCACTGCAACCTCGACCTGCTGGGCTCCGGAGATCCTTCTGCCTCAGCCTTCCAAGTAGCCAGAATTACAGGCACGTGCAACCTTCCCTGGCTGATTTTTTGATTTATTGTACAGATGAAGTCTCGCCAAGTTGCTCAGGTGGGTTTCGAACCCGCAAACTCAGGCAATCCACTCACCTCAGCCTCCCAAAGCGCGGGATTAGAAGCTGAGCAACCGAGCTCGGCATTGCATACATTTTAATAGTGTATTCAAAACTATACCGGGACTTCAATTTGGGAGAGTTATCATTTAATAACTTATTATTATTATTATTATTTTGAGTTGGAGTCTTACTCAGTCACCCAGACTGGAGTGCAGTGGCCGCTCCCAGCCACCGCAGCCTCGCCTGCTGGGCTCCGGCGATACTTCCACCTCAGCCTTCCAAGTAGCCGGAATTACAGGCGTGCGCTACCATGCCTGGCTGATTTTTTGATTTATTGTAGAGATGAGGTCTCACTGCCCAGGCAGATCTCGAACCCGCGGGCTCAGGCAATCCACTCACCTCAGCCTCCCAAAGGCACGGGATTACAGGCTGAGCCACCAAGCTCAGTTATCATTTAATAAGTTAATAACTAAATGTTTTCTGAGTAGTTTTTGGCATAGAAAAATGTCACTGTCATTTTTTCCTGAGAACAAAGAGTCAAATATTTACAAAAATATAGATCTAAGGATCTTGGTAGGGTGTTGTTTGTTTATAAACTGGTTGCCCACATCTCTCTCTCTCTTTCTCTGTCTCTCTCTCTCTCTCTCTCACTCATCTATTATCTATCTATCATCAATTATCTATCTATCAACTATCTAAAATTTGGTATCTGAAGAGAAAGAAAGAGACAAAAAGAGAGAGAGAAACAGAGAAAGAGGATGTATTTTAAGGAGTAAATAAGCCACTTGTGATTCATGCAATGGTGGAGGTTGACTAGTTAGAGGTAGGCCAGTGGGCTAGAAATTTTGATAATAGTTGATATTATAATTTTGAGTCTGATGGCTGGAAATTCTGGCAAAATTTCTCTTTTGCAATCAACAGAGGAGGATTATCTGAACCCAGGAGTTTGAGGCCAGCCTGGGCAATAGTAAGACCACATGTCATGTAAAACAATAAAAATTACAGTATAAAAGATTGAAAATAATCCAGGACACTTGAATGGAGCTTGAAAGACTGGAAGTTTATCTGGGTAAGTCAGTGTGGTGAGTAAATGTGAAGGCCTAGGGCATGACTATAATGCTACTTTATGTATATGTAGACTTTATAAACATTACATACTTAAGCTACATTTTTTTTCTTTCTTCAATAATAAATCAACCTTAGTTTACTGTAAATTTTTTACTTTATAAACTTTTGTTTCCTTCAATTTTTGTCTCCTATGTAATAACACAGCTTAAAACCAAAACACATTGTACAACTGTACACAAATATTTTCCTTATATCATTATTCTACATGTTTTTCTTCTTTTAACATTTTCATTTTTAATTTTTTAAACTTTTTTGAAAAACAAAGCCTCAAACACATACATTAGTCTAGGACCTACAGGATCAGAATCCTCAACATTGCTGTCTTCTATAACCATATCTTGTCCCATTGGAGGGTCTTCAAGGACGATAATATACATGGAGCTGTCATTTATGATGACAAGACCCTCTTCTGGAGCGCCTCTTAAACGATCCTCTTGAGGCTGTTTATAGTCAACTATTTTATAAGTAGAAGGAGTACACTCTAACATAACAACAGAAAGTATAGTATAGTAAGAATATAAATGAGTAGCATAGTTATTATCACTATCAAGTATTATGTACTGTACATGATTATATATGTTAGACTTTTTATATGACTGGCAGTGCAGTAGGGTTGTATACACCAGCATCCCACAAACACAAGAAAAACATTATCTTAAGACATTACCATGGCTACAATGCTTCTATGCGATAGGCATTTTTTTCAGCTCAATGATATTACAGTACCACTGTAGTGTATGTGGTCTATAGTTCACTGAAATATCATTATGCAGCAAATGACTGTCATCTCTTCTGCACATATTTTTCTGTAAAATGTTTTTGGAGAGAAGATTAATGAAGCATATCAAAAATTGATCCCTTATATTGATATCCAGTTGTGGAAAGCTGATCAAACAAGTGTTTTAAACTGCCTTAGATTTAATTAAAAGACCATATATCTGTATGCTAAATTGTATTCAAACATTGTATTAGACAAGTTGAATTTACATTATTTATTTCTTAGATAGGAATTATTTAGATAGAAACTAATCCTTCTTACTTTAACTTTCTTTTTATTATTCAAGGTTCTGAAATACTGGGTTAGTCTTTATTTTTCTCACCTGAAAAGTCCCTTGTGATATTAAGAATGAGTCTCTTTTTAAGTCACTCAGCTTTTTAAAACAATTTTGTTCTTTATGTATATTCCCTATGTTTAGTTGTTTGTAATATTTCACCACGTGTGAACTCCAGTTTATCTAATCTTTAATTTTGTTTGATCAGCATCTGTTCATAGCATGCAAATCCAATTACCAGTTTTGCCAGTTGTGGCTGATTTACCTAGGACTAAAAAAAAAAAAAATACAATAAGATAAAAGTTTAAAGTGTACAATTTGGAGAATAGTCAGATAATACTCACTGAAGCTAACTTTGTAATTATTGCTTGTTTTTATTCTCTTAGATTAATTTATATATTCTATCACTCATTTTTCCCAAATTTTGTTTCTTAAGAAAACTTTTAATGCCATTGAAAATACAATTCAGTGTGCTCTAAGAAAGTCAGGGCTTCCGTCAAGATGGCGATGGGGCAGTTTGGTCCGAGAGACCCTCCACGAAAAAGAACACCCATAAAGACTCTCACTCTCCCCTGGGGGCTGTGGCTTTCATCGTTGCCAGCCTGTTCCTCACACACGGTTCGGCCACGACCTCAGCCACTGCTGCAGAAGCCGCTGCCACCCTGCTCCTGCCTGAGGTGACCCACGGCTCCCAGACCCATGAAGCCCCCTCAAGCACTACATTACTGAAATCACCACCACCGCTGCCACTACCACTCCCCACCCTTCACCCAGTCAGGCTCGTGGAGCTCCTCCCATGCACCACTGTAGTGACGGCTGCCACCGCTGCTACCATTGCCCACTTCCTCCCACCCTGGTTGACCTCCGACTTCCGCCCTGCCTGGTCCATGTAACCCAGTGCTATGCTGGCCTGCATTGCCCAGCAGTTTGGGCTACAGTGGAAAAAAGAAATCAACTGGAGCCATGAGACCAGCTCCAACCAGCTCGGCCCATCTCCCAGGTTGGGATTCAAGGTAACAACAACAAAATGGAAGGGACAGAAGCCTCTTCCCCATGCTAGATAGACATAGGCCAGATCTGAGTGGCAGATTTGACGGGCAGTCCAGATCTGAACCACCATCCACAGCAGGCCAGGAGCAACTGATCCTAACTGTGAGCAACTCTACCAGCCTGCAATGAGAACTAGAAATCAGAGCTGAAAGGACATTGGACTTAAAGGAAAAGTTTCAGTGTGCTTGGTTCCCCTGTTTTAATTCCTTTTTTTATTCTTTGTCTGTTTATCTTGTCTATCTTTTTTTTCCTTTTCTCTCTATTCTTACTGTTATCAATAACAATTTCATACTTGTTTTGGTTCTATTAGTTCACTGACTTTATTCTAATTTTTTTTTCTATTTAGACCTCATCTTGTATAGGGGAATAGTACACCAATAAGGAGGTTAGTTAACTTGTATGTCTGTTTGATTGTATGTTTTATCTTTTATGTATGTTTGTTGGTTTGTTTGTTGTTGTTATTTTCTTTTTGCTCATATCTGTCTTTGTCTCTTTTCATTTCAGTTGTTACATTTGTATATTTTCCCTCTTACTCTTCTCTCTCTCCACCTCCCTCTTCCCCCTTTCCTTGTTCCATTCTTTCTCCTTTTCTTACCTCATTTTGCTTCCAGGGAGTAAATCTATAACACCACTGCATGGACAGATTGCAAGGCAGTGTGAAGTGGATTCCAGAGTATCCATATACCTGTTGGTGGATACTGGGAGCTGCAGATAGATTTTGAATCACAACTCCCCATTCAATTAAATCTCAAAACTGCAAAAAATATCACGTGTGAACACCAGTCTAGCTTCAGAATTGAAAAAAGCCAGAGGATATACATAAGGAAGAATAGGAGACTGAACAAACAGAAGTAAAAGCAACCCCTCCACCCCTGAGCAACAGAATTAAAGATGACAGGGGGTGGAAAAAGTGGGGAGGAAAATCTACACAAATGAAGAAAAACCAAAAGAAGAATATAAGTCTCACAAAGACCCCTGGGAGGTCAGACCCTGAGAAAACAGATTTCAGAATACAAACAATGAAGAGCCCCCAGAATGATTGGTCACATATGACAAATCCAGACATCAAGACATTAATAGAGAGAATAAAAAGAATTGAGGAGAGACAAGAGGAAAATAAGAAGGCGATTATAGCTGAAATAACAGCAGTAAAGAATAGTGTAATAGAAATAAATAACAAAGTAATAAGCATGGAAAGCAGAATTAGCCAACCAGAAGAAAAAATCTCAGAGCTTGAAGACCAAAATACAGAACTAACCCAAACTGTCAAAAACATAGAAAAGAAGCTTAAAAAGACAGAATAAAACCTCCAAGAGATAAGTGATTACTTTGAGACCAAACCTAAGAGTAATTGGATTTCCTTAGACAGAAAGAGAGACAGAGACCACCCTGAAACAAACATTCCATAAAATTTTTCAAAAAATTTTACTCATCTCATCAGTGATGCAAAAATTCAAACACAAGAGATTTAGAGAACCCCTGCAAGACAACAAGTAAGAAGACCAACTCCCAGATGCATAATAATTCACCTAAACAACGTAGGTATAAAAGAAAAAATCCTAAAGCCAGCAAGAGAAAAAAGTCAGACTACCTACCAGAGAAGACCAATTAGAATAGCAGCAGATTTATCTACAGAAACACTTCGGCTAGGAAATCCTGGAGCCCAGTCTTCCAAGTTCTCAAAGATAAATAATTGCAACCAAGAATAACCTACCCAGTCAAGCTGAGCTTCATCAATGAGAAAGAATTAAAATCTTTCCCAGACATCCAATCCCTAAGAACTTATGCTGCCTCCAGACCACCTCTACAAGAAACACTTAATAAAGTATTAAACAAAGAGGAAAAGGAGAAAAGAACAACAATGTTCTTCACAAGAGTACAGGAAAAAGATGGAAAACACACATGAATCAACCCAAAAACCAAAGGAAAGACAACAAATAAACAGGAACAACAACAACTCTATAAGAACCTCATGACAGTGATAAACCCCACATTTCAATAATTAGCCGGAATGTGAATGGAATAAATGCACCACTGAAAGGACACAAAATGATGAACTGGATAAGAAACCATGACCCCATTATTTGTTGCATCCAGGAGACTCATCTCACTACAAGGAATGCATACATACTCAAAGTTAAAGGATGGAAAATGAATTTCCAGGCAAATGGTTCACAAAAGAAGGCAGGAGTTGCAATCTTAATATCAGACAAAATAATCTTTAAGCTATCAAAACTTAAAAATGATGCAAAAGGACACTGCATACTGACAAAAGTTTCAATCCATCAAAAAGAAATATCCATCCTAAACATATATGCTCCCAACACAGGAGCATTAGCATTTATAAAACAACTACTAAACAAACTAGGAAAAGATATTGACTCTAACACTATTATAGCAGGTGACTTAAATACCCCACTGACAGCCCTAGATAGATCATCGAGGCAAAAAATCAACAAGGAGATCCAGAACCTAAACTTGACACTTGACCAAATAGGCTTAGTGGATATCTACAGATTATTCCACCCAACAACCATAGAATATACATTCTACTTATCACAACATGGAACATACTCCAAGACCGATCACATCCTTGGCCATAAATCAAGCATAATCAAATTCCATAAGGTTGAAATCTTGCCAATCAGACCACAGTGGAATAAAAATAAATATCAAAACCAACAATATTTCCCCAAAGCCCACAAAGACATGGACACTGAACAGCATGATGCTGAACAACGAATGGGTCAACACTGAAATCAAAGAAGAAATTGAAAGATTCCTGGAAGCAAATGAAAATGAAGAAACATCTTACAAAACCTCTGGAATGCCATGAAATCAGTTCTAAAAGGGGAATTTCTATCTCTATGAGCACACATCAAGAAAATGGAAAGATCACAAGTGGAGAACCTAACAAATCACCTAAGGGAGCTAGAAAGACCACGAAAACCCCAACTTTAACAGAAGAATATCCAAATCACAAAAATAAGAGCCCAAATACCAGATATAGAGGACAAAAATACCATAGAAAACATCAACAAAACAAAAAGCTGATTCTTTGAAAGAATTAAAAAGATTGAAGGGCCCCTAGCTAGAATAACCAAGAAAAAGTCCAGATAAACACAATCAGAAATACAAAAGATCAAATGACAAATAACCCCAAAGAAATACAAAACATTATCAGAGATCCCCTGGTTAAAACAAGAAAACATTGAGACACTAAATAAACTAATAACAATCCAGGAAATTTACTGTCATACAAAAACTACCTACAAAAAACAAAACAAAACAAAACAAAACCCTGGCTTTCCAACAGAATTCTGCAAAATGTACAGAGAGGAGATGATTTCAATCGTATTGAAAGTATTCCGGGCAATTGAGAAAGATGGAATTCTCCCCAAACCATTTTAGAGAGCTAACATTATACTGATACCCAAACCGGGTAAAGATCCAACAAAGAAAGAGAGCTACAGGCCAATATCCCTTATGAACATAGATGCGAAAATCTTCAGCAAGGTTCTAGCAAATCGAATCCAATAACACATCTCAAAATTCATTCACCATGACCAAGTAGGCTTAATCCACAGGATGCCGGACTGGTCAACATTCGCAAGACCATAAATGTCATTACATACATCAACAGATGTAAAAACAAGAACCACATGATTATCTCATTAGATGCAGAAAAATCTTTTGATAAAATTCAACATCCCTTCTTGATAAAAACCCTCAAACACTTAGGTATAGAAGGGACATACCTCAAAATAGCAAATACCAACTATGACAAACCCACAGCTAGCATATTGCCAAATGACAGAAACTAGCAACATTTCCCCTGAAAACTGGAACAAGACAAGGCTGCCCACTCTCACCCATCTTGTTCAATATTGTGTTGGAAATCCTAGCTCAGGCAATTAATAAGATAAGAGAAGGAAATAAGGGATATTCAAATGGGAAAAGAGGAAGTCAAGTTATCCCCCTTTGCTTATGATATGATCCTATACCTTGAAAATCCAAGAGAATTTGTCAAAAACCTGCTTGCACTGATAAAGGATTTGGGAAAGGCTCAGGATACAAAATAAATGTACAAAAGACAGTTGCATTCCTTTTCACCAACAACAAGCAGGCTGAGATCCAAATGAAAAGCACAATCATTTTCACAATAGCCACAAAATAAATGAAATACCTCAGCATCTTCCCAACCTGAGAAGTGAAAGACCTTTACATTGAAAGTATAAAACTACTTAAAGAAATCCAAGAAGACACAAACAAATGAAAAAATATTCCATGCTCATAGATAGGAAGAATTAACATAGTTAACACGTCCATCCTACCAAAGACAATGCTACCCAATTCAACACAATACCCATTAAGCTACCAACATCATTCTTCTCAGACCTGGAAATGAGAACACAGAAATTCATATGAAAACTTAAACAACCATGAATAGCTAAAACAATCCTTAGCAAAAGAAACAAAGCAGGAAGTATCACACTTCTAGACTTCAACCTTTACTATAAGACTACAGTAATCAAAATAGCCGGGTATTATTACAAGAACAGGCACATAGACCAATGGATTGAGATTCTGGAAGCAAAGCCTCAATTCCTCAACCAACTCATCTTTGGCAAAGCCTCCAACAACAACCACTGGGGAGAGGAAAGCCTATTCAGTAAATGGTTCTGGGAAAACTGGCTGACCACGTGCAGAAGATTGAAATAGGACCCCTACCTATCACTACACACAAAAATTAACTCTAAATGGATCAAAGACCAGAAAGTAAAACCTCAAACTATAAGAATATTAGAAAATGCACGAGACACACATGAAAATTGGAACTGGGAACCAATTCCTATTCAGAATCCTAAAGGCCAATACTTTAAGAAATAAAATAGACAAGTGGACCCATCAAATTAATGAGCTTCTACCAAGCAAAAGAAACTATCGAGAGAGCAGGGAGACAGCCCACAGAATAGGAAAATATATTTACCAACTGTTTATCCAACAAAGCCCTAACATCTAAGATCTACAAGGAACTCAATGCCCTAAAAGGAAAACAAACAGCCCCTTAAAAAAGTGGGCAAAAGACATGAATAGACACTTCTCAGAAGAAGATATATGGGCAGCCAACAGACACATGAAGAGGTGACAGCCTCACTCCTCATCAGAGAAATGCAAATCAAAACCACATTGACATACCACTTAACCCCTGTAAGTATGGCCATCATTAATAAAACAAACAACAGCAGATGCTGGTGAGGATGCAGAGAAAAAGGAATGCTTCTACATTGCTGGTGGGAATGCAAACTAGTGCTACCTCTTTGGAAGACAGTGTGGCAATTCCTGAAAGAACTAGAAATTGACCTTCCATATGACCCAGCAATTCCCCTATTGGGAATATACCCGAAGGAACTCAAATCATTCTACAAAAAAGATACCTGCACACATATGTTTGTCGTAGCTCTATTCACAATAGCAAAAACATGGAACCTACCATGTTGCCCATTGAAACTGGACTGGATTAAAAAAAAAAAAGTGGTACATATTCACGATAGAATATTATGCAGCCATAAAGGACAGATATTTGGATTTGCAGCAACTTGGATGGATTTGGAGTTGATCATAATCAGTGATTTATCACAGAAACAAAAGAACAGAGTTCCATATGTTCTCACTCATAAAAGGATCTTGAACAATTACAATGCTAAAAGAAAGTCAATGTCAGGTGTTCTGTGAAATCAGTTAATCTTGCCATAGAAATCTAATCAAGGCTTTGCATACTATGGAGTGGAATTTTTTTTCCTGACCCTACTTACTAATCAATTAATACACTAAAGAAATAAGATTGACAATCATCGTCATATGCAGCTCTTTGTCAAGTATTTGTTTTAATGGCACATGATTTACAAAGTTTATATTTGAGTGTTTTGCAGGTCAATCAACTCTACCTTGGATATATTACTTTTATTATATCTTGTAAATGCGCAATAGATTCTAATTTGTTGCTCCTTTTATTTATTTTGCTTGTTTTGATTAGAAATAACAAAAATGCAAAATCCAATTAATTGTATTTATTGGAAAAATGAAATGGGGCATTTTATTTTGTTTTGTCTGCAACAGTCAATAAAATGAGAATCATGATTATAATCCTTGGGGTATTGATGAATTGGTTGCATCAAAGACTCTAATTATTTGCTTCTACAGACAGCACACCCTTTGAAAGGTGACTTGCCAGCTGTCCCCCAGGAAGCACATAATGTAATCCAAAAACTTAGTTCTCAGTTCAGCTATTTGACTTGCTTTGGTATCTGAGCAGTTAGGATGTAAGCAGAGGCTCAGAGAGGACTGGTATAAGAGGACTGGTATACTTGTCCCTTCACTGAGGAAGTACAGTTAGCCTGGCCCACTGGAAGGATGTGAGTGTAAAATTCAGCAAAACCAAGGTGTCCTCACCTAGTCAGCCCACTTCCAGGTGCAAAAGTCCCAGTCAATATCCAGGTGATATTCGTCATGCTGGGGAGTTCAGGTGAATCTTCCTATTGCCTAGCTGAGTTGTACAGCCTCAAATGCAAAATAAAATGCATTCAGTTGTTTTAAGCCATTGTGTTTTGGAGTGGTTTGTTATGTGCTGCATTAATATGGCATCAGGTAAATGAAAGAGCAGCACAGAATTATGGTTTCTCTATTTCTCAGTTAAAAACAAATGATCTGTGTAACTTCTTCACTTAGAAAAGTTTGTATGAATTGTGAAGATGTACAATTATTTATTTTAAACTCATTCAAGTCTCTTTCTCAGTAATAAATGTAAATATACATGTTTGAAAAATAAGTAGTGCTGTATTTTCCTACGTGTGTACAAAGTTTTGACCTAGTCACCCAGACTGGAGTGCAGTGGTATGATCATGGCTCACTGCAACCTCTGTCTCCTTGGCTCAGGCAATCTGTTTGAGGAAGCCTCCAAGTCGTTGGCACTACAGATAGATGCACAAACACACGACGTCTTGCTTTGTTGCCCAGGCTAGTTTCGAACTCCTGGGTTCAAGCAATCATCCTGCCTTGGCCTCCCAAAGTACTGGAATTATAGGTGTGAGCCAACGTACCCAGCCCACAATGCTAGATGTATCTGAGGCATTCTGCATGTATGTTGACTATTGACTTTAATTGCTATATAGAATCCCACAGTGTGTACTAATAGACACAAAAAAACTCATAACAAAAATTTCCATGCAGAGAACTGTGAGACAAAAAAAAAAAATTCAAGTATCATTTCATGAATTTATTTCCTGACAACCATTTTACCCCTTATATAATTATCTCATTTTTAACATTTTTGTTATGAGTTTTTCCCCTAACTTTTGTCAACACTTAAGCATTCTCTTTAAGTAGAAAAAGGTTTTTACCTATCTCTTTGTTTAATGTAGACATATGGGGGTATATGACCCCCCTTACATAAAACTTAAATAAGGAAAAACAAATTTAATTATAGTAGGAGAGATTTTGATTGCCAATCTCAGAAATTGCTATCAATTTACACAGTCTCCAGGATAATTATTCAGAGGTTTCATATGTGAGAGTCTTCTTGAAATAAATCACAGTGATCTGTTTCAGAGAGTTTGAGTATGTGTGAGTATGAAAATAAAAGTTAGGAAAAATGATTACTTGCTGGTTTTACCTGTACTAGCACTCAGTGATAATCAGAAGCATCCCAAAAGGGATAATGGCATCATGTCATAATTACAAGAAAACAAATGTACAAAAGTGAAGTGAGAAAATATTTAAATAAGACAACTACATCTATGCAATCAAGCAAATATAATTATTATTCCATTTCAGAAAACAGTAATTAAAAATGTATACTATCTCATTATCTGGAGATAAAATTATTAATATTTTATTCTTTTTAGATCTACACCTCTGTATATGCTTTTTAGAAAAAAATATAAATTAATTTTATAATCCTCACCAAAAAATAAAGGATTATTCACTGGTTCAATGTTTCTCAACAGGGAAGCTGTTTGCATTTTGGGTGGAGCCATTCTATTATTTATTTGGTCAGCCTTTCTCTCAGCATACAGAATGGTTAACACCTCAGTTCCCATATCCAAAATGCTTTTAAAATGGAGGCACATCTTAAAGTTGAGAATATTTTCCCTTTTAGTCATTTTCCAGATTGCAAATAAACACTTTAGCTTAGTTCACTCAACCTCACTGTGAGGCATTTTGCAATGTGTAATGATCACCAGCCTGCACTGTGTGGAAATCAGGAAGTTCCTGTGAGGCCATTTTTGTTTTTTCCATGCACTCAACTCTCCTCACATGATTTTAAACTCTATTGTCTATTGACTCAAGAAGTTTCATTAACTGGAGTAAGTGCAGAATACAAGCTTGTTTCTGTGAAAGACTAAAGTCCTTAGAGTCACAGAAAAGACGAAACATAAAGAAAATAAAAAGCAAGCATTTACAAATCACACTATAGAGTTTAATTATTCATCAATATTCTCTGCTCTATGGGTTCCCAAACAGTCTCATTTAGGGTATATTATTAATCTGTGCTGAATTTAATGATATAAAACAAGCATAACACCCTTTGTTATTTATTTGTAAATGAATTACTATTTGAATGATTACTTAGAACAAGAATAAAGTGACATAATATCTTCAATTTTAGATTTTAAAAAGATTGTGTAGAGAAAACAGATACATTACAATTATCCTTTACTATTCAGTGGTTCTCCTTCATATTGGTATGAAAAATAGTATATTTAAAGTAGTAATTCAAGGAATTTGTCTAGTCAAATTATTTTTATAAAACTAAATGTCTTCAATGTTTATCTAAATTCATTTGAAATAATTTAGAAAAAACTAATAACTGAACATATAATCTAAAATGTTGATTTTAATTCAATATTTGGCTACATTTGCAAAAATATAGCCCAAAAAATCTTTATTTATTTAATTATTTTTAGAAACATGAATCATTATAACTCTCACTACCCCTTGTCTTTTCATACCTTCCTGTAGTTGGAGTCTTACTAGAAGGCTTTGGCCAATGGCATGTGAGAAGGTTTGACATGCATCAAGAGCTTTGACATCTCTTGCATGGTTTGCTTCAGTTTCCTGCATGACTCAAATGGGAGCTATGGCACCATGCTGGGTCCCCAAATGAGGAGATGTGCGGGAATAGCAGAGCATGAGCACCAGAGTAAAGCAGTGATGTAGCCGACCTGCAGGTTCCTCAAATAGACATGATGTCTGTTGTTGGAAGCCACTGAGATTTGGGAGCTATTAATGAACAAAGTCAACAAAAGACACTTTTTAACATTTTGAA
Source organism: Carlito syrichta (assembly GCF_000164805.1). Classification (NCBI taxonomy): domain Eukaryota; kingdom Metazoa; phylum Chordata; class Mammalia; order Primates; family Tarsiidae; genus Carlito; species Carlito syrichta. Next base: position 253,254 of record NW_007253788.1, read on the forward strand.
ATGTATTCGATTCAGTAACTTATACCTATATTTGACTTTCTTGCTGAAATATTTAGTATATTGGGTAAAACTGCAATTTCTTAAACTTTATTTTATTATAAAGATGTGGGGTACATTTATTTTATTATAGTGATGTGGGATTAGGTACATGAGTAGCTTACAAGCAGGTGAAGTTTGGGCCTCCATCTGAACGTCACTTCACGTGGTTTAGGATCTGGAACCTTTTGTGAGTTTACTACCCTCTTCCCCTCTTTCCTTGCAGCGTCCTGCTACTGTCAAACTCATTCTTCTAGTATTATGATAAATGTTCAAGACCCACTTAAAATATGAGAACATGTGCTATTCAGTTCTTTGTTTTTGTGATAAATCACTGAGTATGATGGATTCAATCCATCCAGGTTGTTGCAAAGTCCATACTTTTGCCCCTCCTTATGGCTGCGTAATACTCCATTGCGTATACGCACCACGTTTTCTTCATCCAGTCCACTTTCAATGAACAACAGGGTTCTTTCCATGTTTTTGCATTGTGAACAGTGCAGTAATGAACAAGCGTATGCAGGTATCTTTTATGCAGATGATTTGTGTTCCACTTGGTATTTTCCCAGGAGTAGGATTACTGGGTAACATGTAAGGTCAATTTCCAGTTCTTTTAAAAATCGCCACACTGTTTTCCATAGATATTGTCCTAGTTTACACTCCCACAAACAGTGTAGAAGTGTTTCCTTTTCTCTGCACCCACACCTGCAGTTTTTGTTTTTGAATTATTGATGATGGCCATCCTTACTGGTGTTCGGTGGTATCTTCAAGTCATTTTGATTTGCATTTATCTGATGATTCATGGAACTGAGCATTTTTTCATGTGTCTTGGCTGTTCGTAAATCTTCTTTTGGGAAGTGTCTATTCATGTCTTTTACCCACTTGTTTATAGGGCTGTATGGTTGTTTATACTCCCCCGTTTGGCTTGAGTTTCTTGTAGATCCTGGATGTTAGGTCTTTGTCAGATATACAGTTGGTAAATATTTTTTCCCATTCTGTTGGCTGTCTCTCACTCTTGATTATTTCTATTGATTGCAAAATCTTTTCAGATAAATGAGGTCCCACTTTATTTTCTCTCTTATGGCATATGCTTTTGGGTTTATGGTCGGGAATTGGTTGCCTATCTCAGTGTGCATAAGGGTATCTCCTGTGTTTTCTAAGATTCTCATAGTTTGAGGTTCTACATTTAGGTCTGAGATCCACTAAAAGTTGATTTTTGTGTATGGTGCTAGGTAGGAACCCTGGTTTATTCTTCTGTATGTAGTCAGCGAGTTTTCTCAGCATCATTTACCGAATGTGGCCTCTTCTTCCCAATGGTTGTTGGTGGAGGCTTTATCGAAGATGAGTTGGTTGAAAAATTGAGGTTTTGCTTCCGGAATCTCTATCCTGTTCCATTGGTCTCTATGTCTGTTCATGTACAAATACCAGGTTATTTTGATTAATGTAGCATTATAATAAAGTTTAAAGTCTGGAAGTGTGTTACCTGCCACTTTGTTTCTTTAGCTGAGGATTGTTTTGGGATGTTCACGATCTTTTTTGTTTCCACACAAATTTCTGTATTGTCATTTTGAAGAATGATGTTGGTAATTTAATGGGTATTGTGTTGAATCTGTAATTGCTTTGGGTAGAATGGACATCTTAAAAATACTGATTCTTCCAAACCACGATCATGGAATATTTTTCTATTTGTTTGTGTCTTTGAGCAGTATTTTGTAGTTTTCACTGTAAAGGTCTTTCACTTCTTTGGTTAGGAAGATGTCAAGGTATTTCTTTTTTGTGTATATGGCTATTGTGAATGGGATTGTGCTTTTCATTTGGTTCTCTGACTGTTTGTTGTTGGATTATAAATATGCAACAGTCTTTTGCACATTAATTTTTTTGCCTTGAGACTTTGTCAAAGTTATTTACCAGTACTAGCAGGTTTTTGACAGGTTTCCTTGGGTTTTCAAGTTGTAGGATCATATTGTCTGCAAAGAGTGAGAACTTAACTTCCTCTTTTCCTATTTGGATACCGCTTATTTCCTTTTCTTGCCTGATTGCTCTAGCTAGGCTTTCCAATACTATGTTAAACAGGAGGGGTGAGAGTGAGCACCATAGTCTTGTTTCAGTTTTCAGTGGAAATTCTTCCTACTTTTGTCCAGTGAGCATTCTATTGGCTTTGGGTTTAACAAAGATGATTGTTACTGCTTTCAGGAATGTTTCTTCTATGTCTAAATGTTCAAGGGTTTTATCAAGAAAGGAAGCTGGATTTTGTCAAAAGCTTTTTCTGTGTCCAATGATATGATCATGTGGCTCTTGTTTTTACGTCTGTTAATGCATTGAAGTACATTTATGGTCTTGCCAATGTTGAACCAGCATTTCTACAATGCAGCCTAGAAATGAAGCTAGCTTGGTCATGGTGGATGATGCTTGAAATGTGTTGTTGAATCCTATATGCTAGGCTCTTGTTGGGAATTTTTGTATCTATGTTAATCAGGGAGGCTGATCTGTAATTCTCTTTTCTTGTTTGATCTTGACAAGGTTTGGGTAGTAGTGTAATGCTAGATTCATAAAACAATTTGAGGAGAGTTCCATCTTTCTCAATTGTCCAGAATACTTTTGATAGGATTGGTGTCAGCTCCTCTTTGTATGTTTTGTAGAATTCGGTTGGGAAGCAGTAAGCCCAGGGTTTTGTGTTGGTGTGTGGGCGGGGAGAAACTTTCTAATGAAGGAGTCAATTTCCTGGGTTGTCATTGGTCAGTTGAGGGTTTCAGTTTCTTCTTGTTTCAAGCTTTGCAATGTCAGAACATCCTCCATTTCATTTAGGTTCTCATGTTTATTTCCTTACAGGTGTGTTTAGTGCTTTCTGTTAAACATTTGAATTTCTTTGGGATCAGTTGTGCCTTCATCCTTTGAAGTTCTTATTGTGTTTCTTTGGACTTTTTCTGTTTTTTTCTTGGTCAATCTGACTAGAGATCCATTAATTTTAATTATTCTTTCAAAGAACTGACTGTTTGTTTTGTTGATTTTTTTTTCTATGATATTTTTGTCTTCTCTGCCCTATAGTTGGGCCTTTATCTTACTGATCTGGTAAAACTCTAATCTAAAACTTTGCTTAAGAACAGAGATGTCAATGTTTTTAGAAACTGTTTTGCATAAATTCAGTGGACATTCAGTAAGGCAAAAATAAATTGATATTAAAGAAAATACTGTAGATATTAAACAAAGAGCTAAATTTCCAAATTTTAAGTCCTATAAAGAAATTATGAATTTAGTAAAATATTTACATTTCACATTACACCTCTATAAATAAACTGCACTCCAGTTACTTATATACAAAGTAAAATTATATTGCACATAATTTAATGCTAACCTTTTTATAACATCTTAGACAAACAAAGTATTTTGCTAGATTTTGTGGGTCAGGAGGGAATATCAAAGAATTAAATGGCATAAAATACATTTAGAGGATTAATCTACATAAGAAAATTCAAGATTATTTTGATTTATGAATATTAAATATTGCATGTTAGGTCAATACAGTGATCTGGTACCACATAAAAGACAAAGAATTGCACAAAAATTAGATCGGAAAATATAGTTTATTTAGAAAGTAAATTGGAGAGAGAGAGAAAAGGGAGTTCCACCTCCCCCAGACTGGGTAGGGGGCCAGAGCTTACAGAGATCCATGCAGCGGCCAGAGTTCAAAAGGCAGAATGGCGACCAGAGCTTAACAAAAGCAATGGTGCTGGAGGCTTCAAGTTCGATGCTTTTTAAACCTTCTCTTTGATGGTGGCAGGTTGTTAAAATAATTTGGCGGTAGTCTGTTTTACATCACCACATAGGGGCCAGCTAAGAATAAAATACTGGCATCACAATGATGAATGGCAGACATATGGGTGGGTGGGTTAGTTACATGACTGCTGCCATGTTGATGAGCTGTCTGTCACCTCCCTGGCAACAGAATGGATGGGTGAATGAGTCACATAGATGAAGGGGCAGGTGAAAGACAAATTCCTTAGGCGATGTCTTATGACTCACAAGGATTCCAGGAAAGAATTATTGTCTGTCTTAAGGAGACCAGAGAAATTCCATTTGGGACTCTATCCATTCATTGCACAAGTACTTATTTTAATCCATGATGGACAAAGTAGTAGGAGATTTCCAATAATGTTGAAATGAGTTCACATCATCAGAACAAAGGTTATCAAGAAATTAAACTACATAAGAAAAGAACAATAGAGAAACTCATGTCTCAACCTGGATACCTAGGAGAGGGGATACAACTTTCCCTGATGGTGATGTAAATACTTATGTCACCTTGGGCGGTTTGCATTCTGAATTTGCACTGCTGGTGTGATCCAAAAAGCCTCAAGCAGAGAATGTAGTGAAAGTGATCTCAGGTTTGTTGTGCCCCTAGTTGACTGGAAGAAGCAAATGCAAATCTTCCGGGTCTGAATCTATGCTGACATGGGTTTGTAAAATGTCATTCATTCTTTCAGAAATGTTAAAATGTATAAGGAACTGTCTTAAAATTGTAAATAAGCACTATAAAATAAAATGTATATTCAATTACAATATCAGAAAATGTTATTGATTCATATTTTTTTATTTATTGTCTTGACAGAAGAAAAAAAGCATATAAGTTTATTTAACATATATACACAGAAGCCTTCACAATGAACTCAATAATAAGATATAGAAGTTTATCTTGAGACCACAGAACGAATGCAGACTCAAAGCATGGCCCAAAACAAGTTTTGCTGGTAAATCTGATTTAGTGGCAAGAAGGTTATAAAGGAGAGAAAGGAAGAGACTTGACTAGCAAAGGTAGCCTTGTTATGTAGATGAAGCCTCCTTCAGAAAGGATAGGGCTTTGTAAATGTTTCTTTTCAGATATTTTTGGTTATTTTATTCCATTTTTTAAAATGTAATTTAATATATTTTACTTTCTAATTATATTAAAGAGATGTGGAATACCAGTAAGGATTAACTAAATGATTAGGCTGCATGCAGATGAAGTTTGGGCCTCCAACTCGCCCATCGTTGCCCCTGGAAAAGGACCAGGTACCCTTTGTGTTGTTACATGCCCTTCCCCTTCCCTTCCTCCTCTGACAGTGTCCAGCTACTGCCAATTCCTCCTTTGAACTTTTGTGATTAATGTTCAGGTCCTTCTTATGAATGAGTACATGTGTTATTCAGGTTTTTATTTCTGTGATAGATCACTAAGTATGATGGTCACCAACTCCATCCAATTTCCTGTAATTACTGTGTTCTTCTCCATGGCTGTGTTAATACTCCATCGTGCATATATATCACATTTTCTTTATCTGGTCCACTTTTGATAGGCAGTAGGGTTGGATTCATGTTTTTGCTATTATGAGTAGTGCAGCAATAAATGTGTGTACAGGTTTATTTTTTGCAGAATGATTTAAGTTCCTCTGGGTATATTCCCAGGAGAAGGATTGGTGGGTCATATGGAAGGTCAATTTTTCGTTCTTATAGAAATTGCCGCACTATGTTGCATAGATATTAAAGCAGTTTGCATTCCCAACAACCGCGTAGAAGTGTTTCATCTTCTCCACAACTATGCCAGCATCTATTGTTTTTTGATTTATTAGTGATGACCATCCTTACTGGAGTTAGGTGATATCTCAGTGTAGTTTTGGTTTGAATTTATCTGATGATTAGTGAAGTTGAGGATGTTTTTGTGTGTGTGTTAGAGTCTCACTATGTCACCCAGACTGGAGTGCAGTGGCCGCTCCCGGCCACCACAGCCTCGACCTGCTGGGCTCTGGCGATCCTTCCGCCTCAACCTTCTGAGTAGCTGGAACTACAGGCACGTGCTACCATGCCCGGCTAATTTTTGATTTATTGTAGAGATGAGGTCTCGCCAAGTTGCCCAGGTGGGTCTCGAACCCGCGGGCTCAGGCAATCCACTCACCTCAGCCTCCCAAAGGCGCGGGTTTACAGGCTGAGCCACCGAGCCCGGCTGAAGTTGAGGATTTTTTAATGTATTTGTTGGCTGCTCGTATGTCTTCTTTTGACAAGTGTCTATTCGTGTCCTTTGCCCACTTTTTAATAGGAATTTTTTTTCTTTCAGCACATTTGAGTTCCTTGTAGAATCTGGATATTAGGCCTTTGTCAGATACATAATTAGCAAATATTTTTCCCCATTCTCTGGGTTGTCTTCCCTACTCTCTTGATGGTTTTGCTGCATAAAGGTTTTTCAGTTTGATGAAGTCCTACTTGACTATCTTAACTTTTATGACATTTGCTTTTAGGGATTTGGTCAAGAATTGGTTACCTACTCTGTTATGCATAAGAGTATCTTCTACGTTTTTTTTTTCTTCCTAGTATTCTCAGTTTGAGGTTTTTGTTTCCGTCATTTATCCATTTACAGTTATTTTTGTATATGGTGATAAGCAGGGGTTCAGTCCACTCTTCTGTATGTGGTCAGCCAGTTTTCCTTGCACCTTTTGCTAAATATGGTCTCCTTTTGCCAGTGGTTGTTGGTGGTGGCTTTGTCAAAGATAAGTTGGTTGAGAGACTGAATTTTTACTTCTGAAATCTCTGCCCTGTTCCCTACGTCTATGTGCCTATTCTTGTTCCAGTACCAGTCTTTTTTGATTATAGTAACTTTGTAGTAAAGTTTAAAGTCTAGAAGTATAATACCTCCTGCTTTGTTCCTTTTGCCGAGAATTGTTTTTGCTATTCCTGCTATTTTCTGTTTTCATATTTGAATTTTTCTATTGTTGTTTCCATGCCTGAGAAGAATGATGTTGGTAATTTGGTGAGTATTGTGCAGAATCTGTAGATTGCCTTGGTAGCATGGACATATTGAAAATATTGATTCTTCCAATTCATGAGCAAGGGATGTTTTTCCATTTGTGTTATTTTTTATTTCCTTGAGCGTTGTTGGGTAGTTCTTGTTGTAAAAGTCTTTTACTTCTCTGGTTTGGTAGATGTTAAGGTATTTCATTTGTGTGTGTGTGTGTGTGTGTGTGTGTGTGTGTGTGTGTGTGTGTGTTCTATTGTGAATGAGAGTGTGGTGGTTTTTTTTTTTTGGTTCTCTACCTGTTTATTGTTGCTGTATAGATATGCAACTGTCTTTAACATATTGATTTTGTACCCCTCAAACTTTACTAAAGTCATTTATCAGTGCAAGGATGTTTTTAACAGACTACCTTGGGGTTTCAAGGTATTGTATCATCGTGGCATAGAGGATAGCTTAACTTCTTTTTTTCCTAATTGGAAACTCTGATTTCTTTCTCTTTCCTGATTGCTCTATCAAAGACTTCAAGCACTGTGTTGAACAGGAGGGCTGAGAGTGGGCATTCTTGTCTTATTCCCATTTTCAGGGAAATGCTTCCAACTTCCGTCCATTGTACAAAATTTTGGCTGTGGGTTGGTCACAGATGGCTCTTACTGTTTTGAGGAATATTCCTTCTATGCTTAGGTGCTCAGGGGTTTTTTATCAAGAATGGATATTGGATTTTTTTGATGCTTTTTCTTTATCTAATGATATAATCATGTGGTTCTTAGTTTTACATTTATTTTCATTTTTGTGAGTGCTGTATATGTTCTGTTGACTCTGTGCTTGCCTGTACTTTTGTAATGAGTATAACCATTTTAAAAATATTTTTTCTATGTTCAGCACCTTCTTAAGCATCTCCTGAAGAATTGGTGTGAAGGTAGCATATTTTCTTAGGTATTGGATGTCTGTGAAGAATTTTGATTATCTGTCACTGATGAAGCTTAGCTTGACAAGGTAGGAAATTCTTGGCTGGAATTGTCTATCTTTAAGAATGTCAGAGATTAGAATCTAGTTCCTCTGGGCTTATAGTGCTTCTGCAGATAAGCCTGGAGTAATTCTGATGGATCATCTTCACTAGGTAGTCTGACTTTCTCTCTTGCTGCCTTTAGGATTTAATCTTTTATGCTTGCTTTGTGGAAGCAGATTATTATGTTTCTTGGGGATGGTCTTCTCATATGATACCTTGCAGGGGTTCTCTGAATCTCTTGTGCTGAAATGGTCAACTGCCTAGGGAGATATTGGAAGTTTTCTTGGATGATCTCATAAAAGGTTTGTTCCATGGTGTTCTTAGTTTTCCTTTCTGTTTCAGGGATACAATCAGGTGTAGATTTGGCTTCTTGACACAGTCTCATATCTCTCAGAGGCTTTGCTCTTTCTTTTTGAG
>NW_007253788.1:261489-269851 GCF_000164805.1 Carlito syrichta
TGTGTGTGTGTGTGTGTGTGTGTGTGTGTGTGTGTGTGTGTGTGGTTATTATGAATGAGATTATGCTTTTTATTTGGTTTTCTGCATGCTTATTGCTGGTGTAAAGAAATACTGTCTTTTGCATATTGATTTTGTACCCCAGAACTTTACTGAAGTCATTTATCAGTGTGAGGAATTTTTTGATAGACTCCTCTGGTTTTTCAAAGGAGTAGACTTATATCATCCACAAAGAGGAATAGCTTTACTTTCTCTTTTCCTATTTAGATACTTCTGATTTCCTTCTCTTGCTTGATTACTCTGGCAAGGACTTCCAGCACTATGTTGAACAGGAGGGGTGAGAGTGGGCAGTTAGGCTTCATTCCTGGGATGCAGGGCTGATTCAACATTCACAAGACCATAAATATAGTACAATACATTAACAGATGTAAAAATAAGAACCACATGGTTATATCATTAGATGAAGACAAAGAATTCAACAAAATCCAGTATCCCTTCTTGTTAAAAACCCTTTGACACCTGGGCACAGAAAGAACATTTCTCAAAACATTAAAAACCATCTATGATAAGCCTGTAACCAACATTTTGCTCAATGGCCAGGAGTTGGAAGCCTTACTCCCGAAAATAATTCATATTTTTGTCTTGGGGGATTGAAAAAAACCTCATTATAGGACAGCATTTAAATATTAATAATATTAGTAAAAAGAATAATAAAAACAAAATAACAGCAACATCAAGAATAGCAATAAATACAGTCTTTATGTAGTGCCATGAACTGACTTTTTATGTATTTAGTTATTTTATGCTCACAGCGACCGTCTGAAATAGTAAATATTATTTTCTCCTTCTTACATATAAGGAAACAGAAAATTCAGGGCTTGACCCTAAACAGTCTGTGAGTAAAATTGTCTCTTAATCACTGTTTTAGGAATGAAAGATGTTTCAATAAGCATTGACCACATAGAAGACCATTCCAAATTAAGAGATCACAAAATAATACAAATAAAATAAGATGACATTTCTTAGGCATCAAACATAATTAAGACAAAAGAAATGAGGTACACAATTAACTAGGTGATGATAATGGTAAAGTATATTGGGACCAGAAAATATATGATTTTAATGTTATAATATATGAGATCGATTCTCTAACAATAGAGGATTTATTGAAAGTCTTTGAAGAAAACGATGATTATGCTATGAACTGTATTTTCTTACAAGAACTGATTTCAGTGTACTACACCACCTAAAAAAAATGACAGCAGCTAGATCAGATACAAGAAAGTTCCTAGTATAGGAAAAGTTAAAAGTCTTAGCTGATATTATATACCAGCAACATATACTGTAAACTTTTGACTATGATTTTGGAAGAAGGATAATGTTTCCAAGTGAGTTAGAGAACAGGGAGATAAAAGACGTTTGGCAAAGGAAATAACAAATTCAGTTAAAGACTTATTAAGTTTGAAGTATTTGTGTAATTTATATGTGATATGTTTGGGGCATAGGTAGATATCTGAGATGAAGAAAGTCACAAGAATTGATGGGATTGATAGAAGAATACAATACAAAGCAAATTTTTGTAATAATTGAAATAAAACCTATGAGTGCACTCTTATGCATCTTTTACAGTATTCAACATTAAATTACCTTCAACTTATTTTTTGCACTTAGTTTTTCAATAAGTGGTTTTTTTTATAATGAAACAAATATACAGAACTATTAAAAATATTTTCTGATAAAATGTCCATAACACAAGATGTATCATTTTAATCATTTTTAAATAAAATTCAATGATATTAAACATTTATAGTATTGGACAGCCATCACCAAAACTTAGAGAGCTCTTTTTAATATGGTTTAACCTTCAGATTTACTGTCACTATCTTGGTAAAATAAATCGTAGATCATGCCAAGCCAAAGAAAAGGGATATTGAGCAAAAAGGCTTGAATAATATAAGAGATTTTTGTGTGTATAATGAGGTTCATTTTTGAAATTCATGCTGTTATACATGAACAAAATGTAGGTTACTAATGATTCCAGGAGAAATTATAGACAAGTGAATATATAAGTTAAATTTCTAATAATGACCTATAGTCACAATAGATGATTGGTCTTTGCTTCAGGAATAAATGTGAACATTGGCTTCGTTATCTTGACGTTTGCATTATACTTGCCAATTCATTTTGATAAACCAAAATAGATACTAAATCATTGTTTATCACTGAAAAGATCTCTATTCTTTAATCCATTGTTATATTGGTAGGGATGATAGCAGAGCCTTAAGGTCTAAAAGCTCTTGGCAACAACACACCTCTCTCTCCAAATCTCACAACCTCATCTCCACCATGAACAATGATCCATTTCAAGGCTATGCTCTCGAACCCATGCCCAAGATTCTCTGATCAATTTTGGCCTTCCACAATAGTATTTTCTGACCTCATCTTCCACATCTCCTCTGCCGTTGTCCTTTCCTCAACCCCTCTCTCAAGTTTTTCCTTTACCCCTTTTTAAAAAACTTATTTGAAATCTGATTCTTTTTTGAAAGTCTATAGATTTCTCAAGTCACATCTGTTATGTCTTCTAGCTGGGGCTGGAAGTTGGACTTCTATGTTCCTCATTACTGCTATTAAGCTGTTGCCTTCCCTTCTTGCCATAATCTGGGGCTTTTGAAGCACATTTATCAGACTATGCCACTTGATAATGTTTCATGCTGTGGATAGTAATAGATCTTTATGATCCTTTCTAATACTCCTCATGGATGTGAACACTTGAATGATTGTTACATTTTCATTTTAATTCTTAGTAATTTCAGTTTCCACATTTTTGATACCCTAAGATCTTGTGTACTTTGTTGTTTGACCCAATCTCTGCCACTGAATTTGTACTTTGACTTATCTCAGCAATCTCCTACCAGAACCTCAAAATGATGCTGTCATTTTTAATAACTTCAACTCTCTACAATCTCAATTTTAAAAAACTCAGTCCTAGAACAACAACCCCTTTGTATCCATTTGACTCCTTTTAGTGTTCCAGCTCTAGTAGGACCTATCACCATTGCTGATAACCAGTTTGGAAGTTCTAGAACAGAGACAAGTTTTTATGGTCAGTAATTTTGATTTCCTGTGTTACTGGTTTTAATTGGTTGGTTTTTATGCTCTGTTAGTGATTATATCTAAAAATGCCATCTGTGCCTACAAGAAATTCATCCTATCACTCTTTCACTGTTCTATACCCATTCTTCTAGTGACATCTCTTCCCAATCAGCATATAAATTACATGGTCCATCATTTATATTCCTATTTCTATACTTTATACATCCCTTGTCTCTCATTCCTCTTGGAAAATTCCAAATAGAACAACCTCTATTTACACCAGTGCTGTTTTGTAGCTGAATGAGGGTGTAGAAACAATTAATGGGACTCCATTTAAATCACACATGCTAATCTTAGATGAGTCCTTTTACTTCTTGCCCAGAAATCTAAGGTCATTTTTCTAGTTCATTAACTTCAACACCTTCACTCCCACTCTCACTCTGGCATTTTTGTTTGTTTGTTTCTGTTTCCCTGAAAAACAGAAGCTATCAGAAGGCATCTCAGTTGAATTTCCACTATCATACCAACATCCTGCCTGGTCCATATCATATATCTAATCACTTATCTTCCATACTTTTAGCAAAGACAAGTTCTTCCTGTCTTTCTAACTTTAATTTCACATTAACCCTAAATTTAATCCACTTTTTTCCTGCAACCCTGAATGTATCTAAATCTAATGTAATCCTGTTAATTCTCTCTCACCTAAATGAAGGACTTTAATATTTTTTCTTTCTCCTGCATTAGCAACATTCTCTCTGTACTTGATTATTTCCATCAGCATATGAACATATTTGAGTTCCCATATTTAAGGAAAATAACTCTCCACTCCATATATCTAGTCATCAACTCATTTCTTGTCTATGCAGCAAAATACAAGACTGTGCCTGCTTTCTGATTCCACTCTTATCTTCTCTTGATCCCACTTAAAATACCTAAATCTCATACCCACTCCAGTGAGCCTACACATGAACTCAACATTCCTGAACACAATAGCCAATGTGCCTCTATGATCTAGCTTAACGTGCCAGCATTTGATGCAGGCATCATTCCTTCCATGCAAACATTTCACTTTGTTTTTGTTTTCCTCACTGGCCCTCCTTCTAGTCTTTCTGTTTTCCCCTATTACCTTTTTTTTTTTTCAAAATTTTGACTTAGCTTCAGAATTTCTCCTTCGTCTCCAATCGATCCTCCTCCCCCAATTCCCCACATTTCTCCCTTCTCCTTCTTCCTTTTAATCTACCTCTTCTCCACATACTTCCTAGGTCATCTTATCTACTGTCATTAATTAAAACAAAAACAATGCATTGATAGTGTTCAAATATCTTTCTCCATCCTGGATCTTGATCTCCAGACTCATAATGATTACATACTTAGCATTTCAACTTTGGTTTACTTTGTTAAAAAGAGAACTTGTCTTTCCACACCAAAAGTGTACAAGGGGGGACCCCCCAAAAAATGGAATTTTATTATGGAGGGTTAGCCCCTTCTAGTACACTCGGGATTTGTGCCTCTGGATCAAACAGTCAACCAAAGTTTTTATATGGAAGTTTTTGGAAAGTTGCATCATGATTTGTGAAAGAAACATTCCAAGTTTTGGCAAACAGGTGATTGGCTCTTCCATCATGACAATGTACCTACCCACACCTCACTGAGTGTCCAGCAGTTTTTGACCAAAAGTAACGTGATCTTCATGCCCCACCCTCCCTATTCACCTACTCTCATCCTAATGCCATTTTTTGTTGTTGCTCTTTCTTAGATGAAAAAGTCTTCAAAGGGAAATGTTTTGCTAATGTGGAAGAGGTAAAACAAAAACCATCAGAAGCATTAAAAGGCATCAAAATTTACAAGTTCAAAAACTGTTTTGAGCGGTGGGGGAAAGCAACTGATAGATGTATTGCATCAAACGAAGAATACTTTGGAGTTGACTGAAGTTTAGATATGTAAGAATTAATATATAATTTTATAGCAAAATTTCAGTTTTTCTTTTTTTGGGGGGGGCAGTTTCTCCTTGTATATAATCCTTTCATTTTAGCCTGATAACTACTTATGCTAAAATATTGAAGCCATGTTTAACATCTCTGTTTCTCTTAAAGAACACATCAACTTCATCAGTAAGCCCTGAAGCTCTAGCCTTCACATTATATCCAGCATTCTGTCATCTCCTTCATTAACATCTGGTTCAGGTCACTTAATCTCTCATGTGGATTATTGCAGTGGCTTCCTAAATAGTCTTCTTGTTTTTGCTCTTCTCTTCCTTCATAGTCATTGTGGTGATTTTGTAACAGCAAAAGCTGACCATGTCATTCCCTTGCTCCGCATTCTCCACTGGCTCTTTTTGCTCTTACAGTTAAAGTCACAGGCCCACGGAACTTAAAAATCCTGACCAAGCTACCTGTTGCTATTCCGGTCTCAGTTTCCACTATCCTTCCTGAGGCTCTTCTGTGTCAATTGCTTCGAAATTGTGAACTATGTTATTGTTCTGTTCTCTGTCCAGAAGACTCTTCTAGATATGTGTATAGCTTAACATTTCACATCTTTTTCTTAGTTAAGCTTCTGTAACCACCTTTTAAACAATTACTTGTTTTCCATTCCTGCTTTGTGATAATACAAAGCACTTTATATAATTAAAAGCCATATATATATATATTTTTTTACCTACCTGCCAACTAGAATATCCAATTAGGTAAGAGATTGCTAGTGAATTCCAAGAATACAAGACAATGACTGAAATATAATGGTTAATAACAGGTGCTTAATAAATGTTTGCTGAATCAATGAATGAAATAATAAATTAATATCATTCATTTGATAACTTTCTTAATTGGAAAATGCTTTGGGGCCATAAATGACTCGACAAAATGTGTTCCTTTTTTATTATGCATTTATTTCTGTGTTTGCTCACAACTTGTGTGAATGAGAAATGTGAGCAGTTTAGTGGAAGAAGTGTCATATTGATTATTTTTATATTAAAAATACTCATTTTCCAAAGAAAAGAGGTTAAAGTAAAATAGAATGAATGAGAAATTACAAGTCAAACGTATCATTATGTAAAATATATTAGAAATAATACACAGATTTTTCTTTCACACTGAATTCTGAGACTGTGTGGTGTGACCAACATGAGCATGTCTTGGAGGAAAATTCATCTTGCTTTTGCTTAGGTTCACATGGAATCATGCCTGCTTTCCCCACACATCTCATCTCTGAGTTTCTTGTATTTTGTCTCTGTCTGTGCTCTTTTCTTTAGTCATTTAGTGCCTTCATGTTGACCTACACTGTGCCATATATGTCCCTAAAACTTCCAACCCATCATAGTCTGTGTAGTTGGCTTTCTTCATTTGGTCACCAAATAAAACACCAGCCAGGAATACCAATAGAAATCAGTGTCACAAAGATAGAGGACCATGGTATTTAATTCATTCAGAGGAAAAAGCTCACAGAGCTTGTTTCTAAACATCATTCGCCAATAAAAACAGCCAGGGTTCCTTTAAGGCGGAGTGGATTCTATTTTCAGTATGGGGGAAACCACATAAAATAATGCATAATATAAATTAGCATGATTTAGACATTCTATGATGCATATATTCTTTACAACATCATGTTGTACACAATAAACACATACAATTTTATCTGTCAACTAAAAAAATAATTTTTGTAGAGGGAAAAAGAAAATAGTGAACTCTAAGGCTGGAATAGGAAAAATACAAAAAATTGCCTGAAAGTTTTTGAAGTGCCTGTTTGCCTATAGAAAGATTCAACTGTATACTGCATCCTTTAATATGTCTTTAATCTGAGATAATTTAATCAATCTAGATTTAATCTATTTTTAGATTTAAAACCTGTCTTTAGAATGGTGGTAACTGCCATATCCTTGACTTGATATTGAGTATGTATAAGTTTAAATAGCTTAAATTTGTTCAAAATATTTCTTAATTTTATAATTTACTGCTTGTTTGAAATGATATCTTTAAATTTATCAGTCACTACTAACTGCTAATTATTTTCTCAGTTTGTTAATTTCCAGTAAAGGCTTGCTATATCAAGCCAATTGCAAACACTGCTATTACTATTCTGCTTTTTCAAAATCTTCCCTAGAATAACAAAATTAATTACTTATAGTTTCTACATTATACATTATAATAGGCAAAATTTTTGCCAAATGAATTTGTCTTCCAATGTTTCCATATATACCAAACATTCCTCAATGATATAATACGCAATGAATGCACCTTTCTATTTTCCTCAAATGGTTTTTTGTAGTTTTAAAATACCTATCCTCTGGATCCTAAGTTAAAGCAACCACTTTTTCTAAGTAGCAATTCTTTAATAAGGTATAAGGGCCTAGGTGATGCTGTAATAACAATAACCTTAAAATATCAGTGGCTTAAAACAACCAAGTTTATTTTTCTGTTGCAGGTCAGTCAGACTTTTGTTGAGTCAGAAGACTTGTTTCATGCCAGAAGGAACAATTATAAGAATGTTTTACCCTTGCAATTAACTTTTTATTATTTCTATTTGTAACTAATTGCCAGAGCAAGTCCCAAAGCACAAACACCAAGGAACAAGGAAATTCAATCTTCAGTGTGCCCAAAAGGAGAAGAGACCCAGATATCATGAGCAGGCTAGTGACTAAGGAGAACACGCTCCTTTCATTGAGATACTCTTCTGTGAAAAAGCTTGTGATAGGCTGGGCTAATCAATTCAGTAATGGTTGAATAACTGAATTCTATATTTCCAAGAACACTGCTTAAATGTGATATTTCAGTTGCTGGTATGACTAGATGGAAAACTTCCAAGCGAAAATGTGTATTCCAACTGGCACCATCAGTTTCTATTTAACGTCATTCATAAATGTTTTTACTGCTAAGATTTTCGAGTCTCAATTTATTAAATCTAGTTATTTTTCCAAACTCCTCATATTATCTTTATTGTGCCAAGTGGTTTTCTGGATTCACTAAAGGTTAATGAAAGAGTTTATTGCATCATATCTTGTACGGTTGTTAAAATTATGTAACTTTGCCGGGCTCGGTGGCTCAGCCTGTAATCCCGCGCCTTTGGGAGGCTGAGGTGAGTGGATTGCCTGAGCCCGCGGGTTCGAGACCCGCCTGGGCAGCGAGACCTCATCTCTACAATAAATCAAAAAATCAGCCGGGCGTGGTAGCACATGCCTGTAATTCCAGTTACTCGGAAGGCTGAGGCGGAAGGATCGCCGGAGTCCAGCAGGTCGAGGCTGCGGTGGCCGGGAGGGGCCACTGCACTCCAGTCTGGGTGA